>NC_056736.1:238825696-238853196 GCF_019279795.1 Protopterus annectens | reverse complement strand
TTTTATACTTTCCATTACAATGGAGGGTCCCTTAACCATTGTGACTTACATTTACTTTTATTAATGCTTCATGTGCAATGTTGGCAACTGTATAGTTTAAAAACCCACTACATTATTCACATTTTTTTAATTTTTTTAACTTCTCAGCTGTAAATCAGTGCAATACAATGCAAGCAAATAAGTGATAAGAAATATACTTGAATAATAACACTACCTGATTTAAGAAATTAAACAGCACTTGCATAGAGGTCTATGATAAATGAAGTACATAAGTGGAATTGTGAAAGTCAATGAACAAAACAATTGCCATAAGTAACATAAAGAATAAATCACAATCTTTACCTATTTAGCACAACACATGTTTTCAGTTATTATAAAGTCATGGTTTTCAGTATATTAGCACTTTATGACATGGAAAGAGCTCAGTAATATCTATGACTTGTGATAACACAACAAACAAGTTATGAGTTTCAGTATTACCCCATTACTATGGTAGATATTCACCGCTATTTCTGTCATAATTCTGTCTTTGAGCCATTCACTTTTAAGACCTGTTATCCATAGAAAGTTTTACATAAATAATGGGCAGGATTCACAAAGGCTTGCACGGAGTCTAAGAGTAGTGTAAGACTCCATGCAGCCTTCACGATCCAGGAACAGCCCAAAGTCCGTGTAAGAGACAAGCTAAAACGTCTCTTACACGGAGTGGGCGGATGTTAATCACCTCACTTGCAGCCGAATAGCATGCAAATGAGGATGATTAGTGATCCAGGAAGCCCAGAACAGCCCGTGTAAGAGCCGTTTTAGCTGCAGAAATGTACTCAGTTGAAAACTGAGTACGTTTCTGCAAAAATCACAATGAAGCCATGTCAGCTCCAAATAAAGGGTGCATATGTGTCAGGCAGCATGTCAATGGCCAAATATGTGACCATTGGCAAGGTAACCTGATGCAAAAGTAATAAAAATATATATATTTTTTTCGGCGATCGCTGATGTTTAAACCCAGCGCAGCCCTGCGCAAACGGGCTGCGCTGTATAAAACATAAAAACGAAGGTTTTAAACCCACAAATGTGGGTTTTATGCAATACATGGAATGTCAATGCAGGGACCAGCAGACCAAGACCAACATGGCCACCGTGTAGTGGTTGCTAAGGGGGGAAGCTGAGTCTAAGAGAAGTAACTAAGCATTAGTAGGCAATCTGATGCAAATGAGTGTTAGGATACTGAATTACACTGTCACATAGCAAATGAGCACAGTCTGAGTAGTGTAAGAGTTACAGAAGGGGGAGGAACAGAGTAGGAGATAGGTGACATCACAGGGGGGAATGGTAGAAAGAAATGCAGTTCATTGGAGGTCAGAGTTACTTGACAGATGTCAGACAGATATCATGGAAAGAGGTGTGCCACTAGATAAGCATGACAAAGTCAAGAAATGGAAGGTGTACACTGTTGCCTACACCAAAGTTTCTTGCTGGGCGTGCATTCGCACGTGTGCACGCCATGAAGAGCGAGTAAGACAGTGTGCGCGCTTGTAAGGCAGACTGAGCATGTGGGAGCATGTTTAGAGATGTTTAACACTGTTTGCACAGGTGTGCGTGCGTTTTAACCCAAATAAGCAGATTCTGAACCGTATAAACATGTGTGCTCACGTGTAAGCCACTGTGAGCATGTTTCTGCTGGTTTGCACACGGCTCCTCCCTGAGGAAACAGAGAGGAAAAAGGAAGCAACAGATCTAGTAGGAAGCTAGCAGGGAACACTGCTGAAGTTAGCAGGTGAAAACAATTAGAAGCAGGCAATTACACAGGCAGAATAGTAGCCCAGCCCAGCACTTAAAACTCTGCAAACTGCAGTGCAGGATGTTTCTCTCAAGAGACACTGCAAGACAGGAGTAAGTTATTAAAAGTGAAAACTGAAAAAGCTGAACTCAGAGCAGAAATGTTAGGGGCTGCCATAGCTGTCATAATGAGACATAGGCGACTTGCTGAGGGTAGTGACAATGCAGATGGTGCCAGACAACCCACAGTGAGGAGACGGAGAAGAGTGTACAGGCCAAGGGTCACCTACCATGGGTTACATGAGCTGGAGATAGTAGAGCGCTATAGAGTGGACAGAGACCTCCTGCAGCAAATAGTGGAGCTGTGCAGGCCACACCTCACACACAGAACCAACAGAGGGGAACCCATCCCAGTGGAAACCAAGGTATGTGTTGGCCTAAGAATACTAGCAACAGGTACCTTCCAGAGACCAACTGGTGATATGATGGGGATATCACAGGCATCAGCCTCCAGGGTACTGCACCAGTTCCTGATGCCATGTCAGCACATGTCGGTGATCATGTATATTTCCCCAATGCCCGTGAGGTATTGGCCAGCAATATGCATCTCTTCCAGCAAATAGCGGAATACCCTGAGGTAGTGGGTGCAATAGACTGCACGCACATACGCATCAAAGCACCAGCCGGTGAGTGGGGTAGGGCATACATCAACCGCAAGGGCTTCCCCTCCATCAAATGCCAGGTCGTGTGTGATGCCCAGGGCATAATAATGAATGTGTGTGCTGGCTGTCCTGGGAGACACCATGATTCCCACATCTGGCATTTGACGCAGCTGTACCAGACATTTGCCAGTGGGGACATCCCGCACGGACACCTAGCGGGGGATGCAGGTTATGCACTGGAGCCGTGGCTGATGACACCCATCAGAAACGCACACACACCTGAACAGGAACGCCATAATGAGGCACACACACAAACACGTAATGTAATAGAGTGTGTGTCTGGGCTGCTCAAGTCACGGTTCCGGTGTCTGGACACATCTGGTGGAGCCTTGCAGTACACACCAACTACATGTACCCAAATTGTCATGGTATGTGCTATGCTACATAATATGATCTTGCGAAAACAGCTGCAGCAGGACCAGCATAGGGCTGGGCCAAACAGCCCCCCACCATTGCCAAGGCCATCACAGGCAGAGCGTGACTCGGAGGAGGAACAACCTGAGCCTGCCCCAGTAGGCAGAAGGAGGCGTGCCCAGTATGCCCTGGCCTTGGCAAAGAGGCAACGCATAGCACATACACTGGCTCAGTAGGAACCCTGGGAATGATACCCCCTCTGACTCACTCAAATAATAACATGGATGCCTAAAATGATATGACCTGCTCTCAAACATGTACAGGGAAGTGTAATATGCGCATCCGACAGAGGCAGCCCTGCAGCACCACCTGAGGCATGAATGCCATGTGTTAAGTAATGTAACACCATGTACTATATGCACACCTGAGGACCCTGACTAACATCCTACCCTCACCAAGCATCATGCCATATTATGACAATGAGATGATCAAGTGCAATAATTGACTGAAGTATCGCAGTTAGTCAAAGGGGATCCAATGTGTGCCAGTCTAGGATGACATGCTGAGCATGACATGATGCTCCACCTGCTAGGACTGGTGTGCACCTATCAGTGCAGGCTGTATGGATACTGGCAAAGGCTGTTGTTACCCACAGTGTGCCCTGAATAGGTAAGGCACAAAACACAAACCTATCTCCATAGGTATCAGAAGGGATAAGAATAAGATAAGGGATAAGTCGAAACAGCAAGATGCATGCAGTCTAAACTCACCCAGTATGGAGAATGTTGATATCTGTGCTGTAACAGAAAACTGAGTCAAGGCTCACAACAGCACCCTAACACTACCAGGTTACACCTCATACTGTGCTGTACAGCCTCAAAACATGGAACAAACTTCAAAAGGAGGGTGACTAGCAAGAATTGTCAAGGATAACCACACCCCCATGTTGGTACCACAACAAGAAGCAGCATGGACTAGCCATGGTCAAGTAACAGTGGCTAAAACTGCCCCCCAGTTTATAGCCTGCTACAGACTACTGTCCCAACAACAGGAACTGCACCTGGCCTATGCTGGAATACATGAATATATCAAGTCCTCCAAACCACATTATATTGGGTGACTGAAAATACCCAGACATAGACTGGGAGCATTATACTAGCTCCAACAGTGTAGGACAAAAGTTCATAGAATCCATAAACCAAAGGCCCAGGAACAATGTACCACTCCACAAGAGGGTAAGCATACTGGATGTGATAATCAGCAACATGGGTACTGGATGGCAAGACAAGAAGTGTATTGCTCACTGGTAAAACCAGACCATAGAGTAATCACA
This sequence comes from Protopterus annectens, assembly GCF_019279795.1. NCBI lineage: Eukaryota > Metazoa > Chordata > Ceratodontiformes > Protopteridae > Protopterus > Protopterus annectens. Next base: position 238,849,011 of record NC_056736.1, on the reverse strand, counting down.
CTGGATATACAAATCCTGACCACAGTCCCTGGCCAGAAAACCACAGTGGAAAACATGTGTAAAGCAATATTTGCACTCCTCCAAACTGATGTGGAATCCATTAAAGGTCCTGTGCAGGTGCAAAATATGGGCCACACCTCAGAACCTGTAATGCAGCCATTCCATGAACACTGCCAGGAATGCTTGGATTATGCAATCCTAAATTAAAACAAGACACAATGCCATAAACACAGGCATCTGGCATGGTGGACACCAGCCATAACCAAACCATGCAAGAGAATGAGGAAGCTACTACATGATAGAGCAAACATAAACAATGAAGTAATCACTGATCAGTAGTATGGCAATAAAATATGTCCACACATACAATCCACTAAGGCCAGCCACAACAAGTTTAATCTGTGAATCCTGAGGCAATTTTACACCTGCCCCAAGTACACAGACAACCCCCAACTCCACCCAAGAAATACAAATATATGTGAGAGATGCAACCATCTATCCAAACTGGAGGCTGAGCTCCCTCAACTCAGTACTCCCAAAACTTGTCAGGAGGAGAAGGTAACCACACACACACCACAAACACAGTCCCACATAGACCTATCACAACTGCAAACCAAACACATAAACACAGAAAAACATTCCCGGAGGCACAAATGACAAACACAGCACACCAACAGAGGCCTCTAAAGCAGACACCCAATCAAACAACCTCCAAACATAGCACATGCAACACTTTGTACACAAAGCTGGTGTGCCAAACAGTCACAGGCCAGAAGGAGAAACAACTTGCCTGATACAGTTGTAATAGGTGACTCCATAGTCAGACACACTGCTGTCCTGCACACCAGACTGAACAAGGGAAAGGGTACAGTAAGCTGCCTGTAGGCTGCCAACACGCCACATAACAGAAGTATGCAGGTCACTCCAAAGCAAGTATAAATATGATGCAGTCATAGTCCATGCTGGTGTGAAAGACCTGAGATGTACCTCCCTAGACTACATGAAAAGAGACATAGATGAGCTCTCTGATTATGTAGTCCAGGCCGGTATGACACTCACCGTTTGCAGCATCCTACCCTTACCAAGAATAATGCCACAGTACCAACACGGAATGATCAGTCATAGCAAGTGGCACACTTACTGGTGTCATTCCAAGGGGATCCAATGTCTGTCTGCTTGGGATGTCATGCTTGACAAGCCACGCAGCTGCTCTTGGGATGGCTTGCACCTGTTTCCCCTGGATGTCTGGATATTGGATAAGGCCTTTGCCACCTCCATAGAGCCTTTTGTAGGCAAGGCTGAAAAGACTAAACAACCACCCTAGAAAACATAAGTGGTAAGAAACATAAGGGTAATGCTGACCAATGCCAGATGTGTAAACCCCTATATGCATGCTCCCAAGGCCATCCCCAGTATGGAGAACATCGATGTCTGTGCAGTGACAGAAACCTGCTGCAAGCCTCCTGACAGCACACCAGCGCTACCAGGTTATACCACATATCATGTGTCATGGCCCCAAAACCTGGAACAAAACATAAAAGGAGGGTGAGTATCCATATTCAGCACAGACACCCATACATCCAGGTAACTGACAATGCACAAGGCATTGGAGTCCACCCATGTGCAACTAACTGTAGGCAAGACTGCTGTACAGTCTGTAGCATGCTACAGACCACACTCACACACAGGAACCCCACCCAGCCATCCTAAAGACACTGGACAGTATGAATGTCCCACCAAATACCAAACAAGGTACCACAAATTACCACATAGGTGGTAAACCATTATGTATGGAAGGAGTAATCAGGGACCTAGGGACACAAGTGGACAGTAACCTGTTATGTGACACTCACATTGCCAATGTGGCTAGGAAGATTGTCTACATTTGACACCGTATCAGGAAAGGATTCACATCTACGTCAACATAGGTCATTGTGCCCCTATACTGTTCTCTTATCACACCCATAATCTAGTACAATGCCTCATATGGGATGTACCTTACCTGACACCTGCAGCAGTTAGAAAGACCTCAAAGGTACCTCACCAAGAGGATAAAGGGTCTCAAATATATGTCATATGCTGCCTGGCTGTAGACACCCCAGCTGAATGCAGTCACATACTGCCTACACAGAGGCATTGCATGCCTGTTGTAGAAGGCCATGCCCAACACAGGAGTAATGGACATGCTCCACCCCAGAAAACTCAAAGCCATCAGAGCTGTGAGAGTGAGAGAGGTCAACCTCAACAAATAATGAAATAGGATGTGCTGGTGGGACAGATACATAATCCAGAGGCTCCCCACACCCTGGACCAGAATCCCACTCCATGTTAGGCAGAGCCCCTCACTGACACTCTTCAACAGGAATCTTGCCAAGTGGATGGATGATTGTAGAGTTACTCTGGGGGTCTTCACTGTGTCATGTCCAGACAGAGGCACAGCAAAGCAAATCATAAATGGCCATAATATTCACATAGCAAGGGGTGGCAAAGCCACACACACTCTGGCTAGGCTAACAAATGCCCTAGGGTGGATAGCCTAGTATCAACCTATGAACCTATGAAGATACAAACTGTACAGGACACTAAGGATAATCCCAAGGCTTTCACAACTGATGGTAGGAACCATGTTGGGAATTCACAGATATGCTCTGAATCACACAAATATCACAAACACACACACATATTGCCAACATACATCCTGACAGGTGCAGTGCAACCCCCCAGAATGCAGAATATCTATCCCAGCAGACTGCTGGCCCCCTGACATTGCAGATGCTGAGGTAACAGCCAGCATCTACAAAGCAAAACACACAGCAGCAATGGTATGAGATGGTGTCCTGGGCTGAGTGCAACATGGACTCCAAGATGAATTTAATGCCAAATCACACTACTGCTCAATGTCAGCCTTACCACAGAATATGTACCCAAAGATCAGTGTACAACAACAGTGGTCCTTCTCAACAATGGTGTTGCCTGAATGGATACTGAAAACTACTACCCCAGAATCCTGAGAAGCTCGGTCTGCACAGCTATGGAAAGGATCAGCATGTACCACAGACATAAAGATATTGGGGACCTACTGACACCGGACCCTACCCAGTGTGGCTTTCTTAAGTGCAGATCCTGCCCCTAAACATGTTTGACTCAATTGAAACAGTCATTAAGGTCATTGATTAGGGCAATGTGGTCCACACAGCGTAGCTGGACCTTGCAAAGGCTTCTATACAATACCCTACGTGTTCATTCTAGATAATCTCACCAGCCTAAATATAAACCCCTATGTCAGTAGAGGGGTTGCAAACCAGACCAAGGACAGAACAGACATGGTCAGACATGCTGCAGCCATGTCAGACTACAAACCAGATATAACTGGCATCCCACAAGGCTTGGTCCTGAGATCTCCCTCGTCTGGTATATATGTCCCATAGGTACAGGCAAACATTGAAGGACTGTATCTGAACATGTTTGCAGAGGACTACAAACTGCTCACCATATATGATCCACCAGCTGACACAAGCATCCCACAAAAGGGCCACATAGAAACAGACAACTGGTGCCATAGTCATGTCAGCAAGCTAATTGCAGAAAAGTGTATAGTCAACCCTTGTGGATATACAGTAAGTGCCCACCAATTACCACATAGGTGTTAACCCATTATGTAGTTAACATGTAATGAGAGACCTGGGGACACAATGTGATAGATATCCTGCATTGGACAAACATGTGCTGTAGTGTTTACAGAAACATACCATATACCCACCCTAATCATGAAGGTTGTCAGATCTAGATAAGGGGAGGTCATTGTGGCTCTGCAGTCATCCTTCATCAGTGGTACAATTGACTATAATAGCCCCTGTGGGATGTACCTCAGCAGACACCTCCATCAACCGTAAAGTCCCCAACAGTACCTCACCAGGAGTATCAAAGAACTTGCACAGATGCCATGTGTTGCCTGTGTTGCTGGTATCAATAAACATGCTGCACCTTGTACAATCTGAATGGTAGTGAGCTATGCACATGAGAGACCTGAACCCCAGCACTGACTTACATAGTACAAGCTGTACTGCATGATCCATAACACAGAAGCCACCCTCACCCATGAGGGCTACCCATAGAGTCACTTATCAATTTTCCTCAATAGGAATCTTGGTGAATGGATGGGAGATGGTAGCTTTATCCTGGGTATCACTGTCATGTCACAGGTAGACAGAGGCACAGTATACTAACCATGACATATGTCATGGCAAACTCCACTTACAATTTGTGTTGAAGGACAAACACACTCTCCAACTAGCATTAGACATGGACTAGGGCACATCGCTAGTGTTTGCAAATGTACACCTGTGTTGTGGAATACACTATCAATGTTGGACAAGCCTGGTTTAAGTAGTTCATATCTGAACAGAATGCAACATGGTCAGATGTACACAACTGGCCCCTAACCAGGCTGTTGTGCTCACTATCGAAATGTAAAGCAGTGATAGCACTAAAGCCCAGGATACTGTCCACCACAGTCAAAGTACTACCAGTACACTATACAGTACTACAGTGTTAGGTCAGTGTGAAAGGATGTTGACAACTGTATGCAAAGTACCCCATGCAAACACTGCAGTCACAGTATAATCCTGTTGTGTTCACACACAAAGCAGTTGTACAGTAACTACACAACATGACACACAACACACAACCATAAACGGGTGATATTTGTTGAAGTTCACACTCATCCACAAATGTGGTGGGCTGCAGAGTTCAACATATGGAATGTTCACACTGGGCATGCTCACACACTTTGATAAATGAGACATATGTCAGACAACATGCCATGGTAAGGCTGAACTGGGCATGCTCACACACTTAGGCCAAATCTCAGTTTAGCAGTTGGACACACATATCTGGTATTTTTACGTGTTATTCCAGGAATCAACCACATTACAGCAGTCTGCCCAGTGCACACAGTTAAATGACTACAGAGATATACATGATATAGTGGATCCCTCCCATATGCAAACATCTTCCACAGATGCACAAGTTGTTCATACAAACAGGGAATGCTATGGCAATGAAGATGTGCAAACAGTCTATCAGCAACAAATAATGTGCATTTGACAATTAAACATATGGGTGTAGAGGTCAACACTAGGCTGTTTGCCCTAGGGAATGACAGCTTAGCCAGAGTATGCTTGGCATCTGCCTCCCCACAGGATGCACATTCCCCTTTCTAAACACCGATGATGTCAGCACCCTATAAGTACAGCAGGAGAAAAGAAACCTCCCAGTAATGCGAATAGCGCACTCCGCTAATGCGTCTGTCACAAGTGTCATAACGTAGTTAAGTAGGGGTTTGAATCCTGCAAATGCTCCGTGTGTGTGAGTGGGGTTGGTGTGTGTGTGTGTAAGTCTGTGGGAGAGAAATGTCTCGGTTGACAACTGGGAAAACACACTACAGGATGCACATTCCCCTTTCTAAACACCGATAATGTCAGCACTCTATAAGTATAGCAGAAGAAGAGAAACCTCCCAATAATGCGAATAGCACTCTCTGCTAATGTGTCTGTGTCATAACATAGTTACGGAGGGGTTTGAATTCTGCAAATGGCAAGTGTGTGTGTTTGTCTGAGGGGGATGCAATTGTGTGCGAGGAAAATGTCCCTTTTGGCAACTAGGAGAACAGACTACAGGATGCACATTCCCCTTTCTAAACACCGATGATGTCAGCACTCTATAAGTATAGCAGGAAAAGGGAAACCTTCCAATAATGCGAATAGCGCACTCCGCTAATGCATCTGTTTCAAGTGTCATAACATAATTAGGTAGGGGTTTGAATCCTGCAAATGGAAAGTGTGTGTGCTTATCCGAGGGGGATTTGTGTGTGAGGAAAATGTCCCTTTTGGCAACTAGGTGAACAGACTACAGGATGCACATTTCCCTTTCTGAACACTGATGATGTCAGCACCCTATAAGTACAGCAAGAGAAGAACAATCTCCCAGTAATGCGAATAGCACACTCTGCTAATGTGTCCATCTCGAGGGTCATGACATAGTCAGATAGGGGCTTGAATCCTGCAAGTGTGTATTTTTGGCTGAGGGGGGTTAGTGTGTGTGAGGAAAATGTCCCTTTTGGCAACTAGGTGAACAGACTACAGGATGCACATTTCCCTTTCTAAACACTGATGATGTCAGCACCCTATAAGAACAGCAAGAGAAGGGAATCCCCTCAGTAATGTGAATAGCACACTCTGCTAATGTGTCCATCTTGAGTGTCATAACATAGTCAGATAGGGGGTTGAATCCTGCAAATGGCAAGTGTGTGTTTTTGGCTGAGGGGGGTTAGTGTGTGTGAGGAAAATGTCCCTTTTGGCAACTAGGTGAACAGACTACAGGATGCACATTCCCCTTTCTAAACACCGATGATGTCAGCACTCTATAAGTATAGCAGGAGAAGGAAACCTTCCCAGTAACGTGAATAGCGTGCTCTGCTGATGTGTCCGTCTCAAGTGTCATAACGTAGTTAGGTAGGGGTTTGAATCCTGCCAATGGCAAGTGTGTGTGTTTGGTTGAGGTGGGTTAGTGTGTGTGTGAGGAAAATGTCCCTTTTGGCAACTAGGAGAACAGACTACAGGATGCACATTTCCCTTTCTAAACACTGATGATGTCAGCACCCTATAAGTACAGCAAGAGAAGGGAAACCTCCCAGTAATGCGAATAGCACACTCTGCTAATGCATCCGTCTCGAGTGTCATAACATAGTCAGATAGGGGTTTGAGTCCTGCAAATGGCAAGTGTGTATTTTTGGCTGAGGGGGGTTAGTGTGTGTGAGGGAAATGTCCCTTTTGGCAACTAGGTGAACAGACTACAGGATGCACATTTCCCTTTCTAAACACTGTTCAGCTGAAGGCCATGGCTCTGGCACAAGTTGTCTGTTTCTATGATGCCCCTTTGGAAGATGCTTGTGTCAGCTGGAGAGTTGATTATGTTGGCCAGTTTGCAGTCATCTGCATATTTGGTCAGCCACAGTCTGCCCATGTTGGCCTGTACCTCCAAAAAAATATATACCAAACAAGAGAGGTCCCAGGACTGAGCCTTGTGGGACACAACTCATAACTGGTTTGGAGTCTGGCATGGCTCCAGCAATTCTAGCCATGTGGGTTCTGTCCTTGAGCCACTGTGCAATCCATCTAGTGACATAGGGGCTTATATTTAAGCTGGTGAGCTTCTCTAGAATGCCCAAGTCGGGTATTGTTGTGAAGGCTTTTGCGAGGTCCAGGTAGGCTGTGTGAACCACCTTCCCCTCGTCAATGGCCTTGGTGACTGTTTCAAAGAAATCAACCAGGTTAAACCTGGTAGTGCTGGTGTGCTCTCAGTAGCCCTCAACCAGGCATCTGTTACTGCACAGATATCGATGTTATCCATGCCAAGGAGAGTTTCGGGTGCATGCATCTGGAGGTTTAGACTTCTGGTGTTGGGTAGCATTACTCTTAGTTTCTTATCCCTTGTGATACCTATGAAGGTGGGTTTGTCATTTGAGCCTTGCCTAACATAGGCACTATATAGCAAGAGCCTTTGACAATATCTGAAAGCCCAGGGGTGACAGGTGCAGGCCGTCCCTAGCGAAGCAGGTAGTTCAACAGAAGATGAATATGTGAAGGTGTAGTGCCTGTGATTAGTTAGCAGTAGCATATATGACTGCTCACGTGGACACATGCCATGTAAGTCATATGCACTGTGTCACAGGCAATGTACATGTGAACAGGACAAACAGTGACATCCTGTCAAGTGGGACATGGACATACATATAGTGAGCTATGCAGATGGCACTAGGAGTCCACAGAAGCTCTATACTTATGCATTGCAGGTGTGATCAGTATTCCAGGGTAATTGCAAGCAAACATGCATGCAAGCAAAGCTACAGTAAACAGGGCTGCATGTAGTCCATTGTACAACAAACAAGCTGTACCACTTCCAGTAGGTAACACTGCAAATATGCAGGCACTATGCACATGTACATGGAAATACATGGGTCAGATGGCTAGGGTCCAGTCTCAGCGCACACAAGTGTACAGACCATGTACTGTCAGGATGTACAATAACTGGATGGAAACCCATGTGCTCATACCTGCAGTAATACACATGTCAAATAACAGACACTGAGCCTTCACTCAGTGGTTTCATACTTAGTAGGATGTATGCTACCTGGCCTGCCACCACAGTATCCCTGACATATATGGGGACTCTCCTCCTGTGACAGTTAGTTTTGTGTGTTGGGGCTGTCTAGCATGGTATGAGATGTGAGCATGCAGTGCTAGGGTGCTCCTGTGTGTCCTGTACCAGTCGTGTAGTACTGCACACATATCAACATCCTCAAACATCTGCATTGCAGAGTCCAGTGTGGGCAACATGCCACTTGCAATTTACATGTCCATCATTGCGTATTACTACATTCATTACCTTATCCCCTGTGCTACCTATGTATGTAGCCTTCTGTTGACATCATTACCACCAGTATGCCAACATGTGCAGATGATACACTATGGTACTTACCATGGGTGTAGACAACAGTACATGACAATCACACACTTACTGCATCAGGCATGCTGGGATATACCCACAATTAATTCAGCACACAGTACTGTTAACAACATGATACTATTACTACACATCTATGTGGTCACCCTGTGCATCAGCAACATGTTAACCTGTACCTGCACAGTTGTTACAGATTCCAGGAGGTGGCACAGTTTCATCATATGCACAGGGTGTGAACTTGGTATGCCTGAGTCAGCCACCGATACCCCCGATTGACATGTATGTGTATGTGTGTTGGTGAGGGACAGCAGTAGAAGGTGGGGCAATGTTGATGCAGTGTGTGCATGCAGTAGCCCTAGGTGTTGTCAATTTGCATGTGTGTATGGATGCACACAGTTCCACCTCATGGCTGCCATATACTGGTGTTTGTGGACAGCCACAGACTGTACCTACCAGGTCACACAGATCAGTGTCTCTGGCCATGGACACGGTACCTGTGCCTTGCAGGGGTGCTACGGACCATATCCGGTACCAACCCAGACTGGGTACTGTCATCAGAAGCAGGTGTTCGTTGACTGGACACAGATCCCTGTCGGGCCTGGCCAGAGCCCGCGCACGTGGTCTCCTGGGGTGGTCTGATGACAGCACAGACCCAGCATTGCTGGGGCTGCTGCTGGCACTATGGGGGAGGCCGTGGCCCTGTTGTTGTCCGCGATGACTGCCAGCTGCTGCTGTTGCTGGCATACGGCCACGTCGACACCTCAACCGCCCACCATCGCCCTGGCTCATGGAGATGTAGTTGTGGAACCAGTCTAATATGTCCCCACAACGTCTGTCTATGACATCGGTGAAATCACGGATGACAGCCGCAATGTCACGCATACTGTCAGTCATGGCTGTGCGACATGCTGTCAGCTCCCTCAGACCCTGTCTGGTGTACCGTTCCATACATGACTGTGCCTGCATGACAGCCCAAAACATAGCTGAGGTTGTAAGACCTCTGTGGGCACATCTGACAAGGGCAGTACACCCACGGATGCTCCCACGAGAACCCCTGGACATCTGTCTGTGTGGTACCATCTCTGGGCCATGCCCATGGCTGCTGTGTGGGGAGGCATGTGCCACAGATACCACATTACCCTGGTCAATGCCCACTGTATGCTGTCCATCACCTAGGGACATTAGTGACAAAGGGTGTATTGGCAGGATAACTGTGCGCATTGATGGGGTCGACAGCTGTGTACTGTCAATCGGCTGACCAATGGCGGACCCTGGCATACCTTCCTGTGCCATTACACAGATGTCATCATTATCAGTACCCACGGCACGTGATTCAGGTTCCCTGCTACATGACACCAGAGCAGCACCAGAACCTGTGGGAGGGAAACAGGAAACACAGTTTACAATGTCTACACATTACCAGTGATGCACACATGCACACATGCACAGGTGCACAGGTGCACACATGCACAGGTGCACACATGCACACATGCACGCATGCACAGGTGCACACATGCACACATGCACAGGTGCACATTACATGCACACATGCAAATTGCACACATGCGCACATGCACATGCACAGGTGCACATGCACATGCACACATGCACAGGCACACATGCACACATGCACACATGCACAGGTGCACACATGCACATGCACATGCACACATGCACAGGTGCACACATGCACACATGCACAATTTCACAATTGTACAGTACTCAGTATGCGTGATATCAACACACAGACACAGACACACCTACATGCATACAAAGAACACTACTAAGTGAGCCAAATAGTACTATTACTATCAAGACTATTACAGGAATTGTTAATACACACTCACCAGCATGGATAGGCTGCATTGCTGTTATACCAGAGGGACCTGCAGACGTGAAGAAACTAATGTCAGTGGGCACAACTGTGCCATTGTTACTGAGTATGATACAGGTCAGTAGTACAACAGTCGCCTTTCACAGGTCAGCTGCTAATACTGAGGATATCACACTTGCACATTAAATACTATGGTGACAGCTACAAACCAAGGACACACCTCACACATGCATTAACTACCAGTGTACACAACAGTCAACTGTACATATGGCATATTACCTGCACGTTCACTGTCTTGCTGCTGCGTGGCTCCAGCCTCCATCATAATGCATGTCTGCTGCTGTTGTTGTTGCTGGCAGACTGGAGCCACTACACTCATGAGTAGTCCCTCCAGTCTGGTGAGTGGGGGATGTGTAGCCACCCCACCACCTGTGGCGACCTGTTGCCTGTGGATATCCGACGCACGCTGACGGACATGTCTGATTAAATCACTGCAGTGATGTTGCACCTGCTCATATGTCCTATTATGCTTGCCTATGTCATTTACCCGACGGACAAGGTCTTGCCACAGTGCAGCCCTCTCCTGCTGATTCTTGCTGGTGCGGGAAAAGAGTATTGCATAATCCCGTACCAGGCTCTGGTGTATCTCCTCATCCTCAGCTGTGGAGTGAGTGGGATTCCGCGGGTGGGCCATGTACCTGAGAAAGAAAATAACCTGATATCAGCAATATATGTCAGCAGAATTTGGCACACATACTACACATGCTACTCGACTGTTATGATACAACATATCTCACATATATAGCATCTGTCTGTCTATTGGTGGATACACATGTAAATGGCCAGGTATCAGTGCTCAGCCAGCAACTGTGCAACAGTACCTGGCACACTCCATATGACATACTACCAAACCCAGCAGTCAGAACACTGATTCAGGTCAAGAGCACCGCCTCACTCTGAGGGTTTGTATCTAGGTACTGTATGGCCTACATCATCAACTACTGTGAGCTGACCACACACTGATTGCCCTGGATATACATATCCCACCTCCACCACCAGCACAAACGACTATAGTGAATAACATTACAGATGCAAACTTTACACTTTGTAACAGTGACATGGTATCCTTTCATCCCACTGGGCCAGTGGCAGATACAACCCACAATGCTGACCCCTACACAATTGCTTTCTACAGACATCTCCGAGAATGCATGGATCATGCAATCCCATATATGACTAAGACACTCTCCACAAAGGGACAGCATCCTGTCTGGTGGACCCCAGCTATAGACAGATTGTATTACAGAAGATGGAAGCTACTGCAAGACAGAGCATAATTCCATAAAGGGAGGGCATGTCTGAGCAGCACTAGTAAGGATCTATTTTCCATCATGCAAACATCCATGGGCAACTTTGAGAGGGAAATCAAGAGGGACACTACAGATAACCAGAAGGCCTTCTTTAGTTATGTTATCAACCTGGTCAGGATCCATCCTCTATGCCCATAGTTAGTACACAACAACAAATATTTCACTGACACCTCAGATATTGACAACATTGTGGCAGACAGGTTCAGTGCAGGTGTCACCCCGCCCTCTCCCCCAAAATAAGACATAGTTATCCCAGCTGACTGTAACCTCCCTGTCATCACAGATGTCCAGGTGAGAGCCACCCTCAGGACAGCAGAATACACAACATGAATGGGACCTGATGGTATCCCCAGTTGCATGCTACATAAACTCTGACAGGAGCTAAACACACATATAGAAGTGCTATGTAACACTAGCCTGACTACAGGATATGTACCTGTACACTGGCGCACAGCAGCAGTGGTTCCACTCCACGAAGGAGGCACCTCAACATACCAATACAATACAACACAATACATTACATTACAATACAATACTATACAATATGCTATTGCCCTGGGACTACAGCAGCGTGCTGTTCTGCTACCCTGACCATTATGACACATGTGGTGTGATGGTACCTGCTGCTGTCACACAGTTACACAGGGTGACTCATATGGCATATTACCTATCTGACTAACATTCAGCAGGGGTATGTGTGACATGTACTCATGGGGAGTCTTGCTTCTTAACACTGTGTGGTTTATTGCAGGGTATGTCTTATCTGTGGGTAGGAACTTTTACCTCCACATGTGCACTCTATTGCAGTGGCATGGACGACACACAGCAGTCATTTAGGTTGTGAATGGTGTGAGGTGTTACTATGGTTGTTGGACATCTGTCATGGGTGTGACTTACATATGTAAATCTGGGAGTGGTAACCTCTATGTGGGTAGTATATGTGTACTCTGTGGTGTTGTCAGTCACTGTGCATTGGTAATGTGTTTGAGTGCATTGTCACAGTTTTGTGCATGTCACTGTGTCCTTCTACATATCTGTAGCTGTCATGTGAGGTCCATACCATGGCATCCATTATGTGGTGTGGAGGGGTACACCGACTTACATGTCCATAGCTGACACACCATGTTCGCTGACACATACCATGTGCAGGTATTCCAGGGATAGTGTGCCACTGTGAATATCATTGGGGCCACTATTGTACACATTTATGACCCTGTTCACCCCTGACACATGCAGTGGTGTGCAGCCAATCACATATCTGGTGGTTACTGGTGTAGGTGATTTGAAATGTGGTATGGTACTCCGGTGGTGTTCACTCCATGCCTTTGTCACCAGGCACCTGTTGCAATACATCTGTACACATGTGCCTCACTCAGAATTTATATACACCCCTCTCTCTCTCTCTCTATATATATATATATATATATATATGTATATAGATATATCTATATGTATATATATATATATATATATATATATATATATATATATATATATATATATATATATATGTCTGTATACATATACACATATATATATTGATGTACATATATTGCTATAGATGTGGAGGGGGACACAGGGGGTGAGAGTGACATAGGGGGTGGGACAGGGTGTGTTGAAGGTCGTCATATACAGTCATACCTGTAGATAGTCATATCAGTCTGTCTATGTATATGTATCTATATATCTATATCTGTATGTGTGCATTACATATATATGCTTGTACAATATTCTATCAACATCTGTCTATGTATTCCTACATCTCTCTCTCTATGCATGTATACATATATGCATATCATATATATATATATATATATATATATATATATATATATATATATACACATACATATGTTGACATACATACGTATACATATGATAGACAGGTGTATCAACATGTTTGTCTGCCATACTGTATACACACACTAACATACTGCTAAACATACATAACTGTGAAACCTACTTTGTACATGTCACTACAACCTACAATCAACCAACATTGATATGTGCACATAGATGCTCTCACATACAAATGTATGTACAGCCTACACTGATAGTTGCTGTATGTACCCTGCCCTTTACACATCTTCATATACATATGGATACAGACCAATTGACACATATGGAGGGTTCACAGTATGTAGACCTTTATAGTATTACTTTACATTACCTGTGTTTGTCACAGCTGCTTGTGTTGCCGTTTGGTTCTCTGTCCTGCTGCTCCACTTCCCAGTTGTCAGCTTTCATGTGGCTGTTGCTGAACAATTCTTTTGTGTCTGCTTAATTGTAATTTTCTCTGTCCCTGTCTGTCTCTCTCTCTGTCTGTCTGTCTGTCTGTCTGTCTCTCACATCCTTCTCAGGGTGCAATGAAAGTACTGCATGTGTGGACTGGGTGTACAGCATACTTTTGTAGGTATCTGCATATGCCCATGTGATGGCTTCTGCACCAATTGTTAGCCAGCATTTGCTAATTGCATGCAGCCAGTTGTGTACTGATTGCAGTTCTCACTGTGATTTCAGAACAGTGCTATAAAAAGGTATGTGAGATAGGCATAGCCCTTTCAGATTTTAAGGGCAGGGACCATGCTGTTATGCTGTGGACAATGTTATGTGAGTGTAAAGGTTGGTATCTCTCTAATATTTCCAGGTGTGTTGTAGATTAACATTCCTCCATTCATTTCTCCAGTTTCCTGTACTAACTGTGTATGTACACTGACACCTACAACTACTACTACTGTTAATGTGTCTGTGTATGCTTTCCTTTCACTTTTGCTTGCACTTTGTTGCTAAGGCTTCAATATTTGCCCTTTACAGTCACTACTTGTATGCCTGCTAGATGTCCTGACTGTAGTGTGCTGCTGTAGCTTTCCTATTTTCCATGTACATTCACACCTTGGAATGCTTTCTATATCTGCTAGGGTGTTACAGCATGCAGTGTGGTCTGGCCATGGTGTGGGCCTTGACATCAATTAGGGTATTTGAGTATGCTGCTGAGCAGGCCCCAGAGACTTTCAGGTTCATCTGTTATCTGCCTCATGGAATGGTACATATCAGTGGGTACACCCATTAAAATGTCTGGTATGCTGCAGTTGTGACTGTGGGTTAGCATGAGCATATGTATTACTACACTTTTTCTGCCATGCAAGTGGTGAATACTTTCAGGACTCCATAGTTACCATTGCATGTGTTACACCTTTCTGCCTACTGTTTGTACATTTCACATGGAGTCTGTGGGGCATCCCTGTAAGTCATTCACTGTTGCTATGTCTGGGCTCTTAACTATTCAAATATGGTGTCAGATCTGTCATGTGTACAGATATTTGCAGGTTGTCCACATTTCTGCCTCATATTTTGGTCAATATCTCATGCACACCTTTTTCTGGCAAATCACTCTGGGCTCAAGCCAGAATATGGTGACAAACATTCAAGTTTCAGACTTCATACCCTTCCAAACATCCCACAAAATGCAGACCCTGTTACTCTCTGAACTGTCTGCGTTTGTTGTAACATTATTTGTAATGTATCCCTGGTTTTGGGCCTTTGCTCCACATATTTTATTACTTGGTCCAGATGTGTTCCTGTAAGAGGTTGTGGGGTATGGGCAGTGATTATCCTGCTGTGAGTATGTGTGTGGCTTGCAAGGTGCTATAGTGACATTATTACCTACTTGCTACCAACTAGCATGGCTGTTTCTATTCACACACTACTATTATGAAAATCCACTAGTTTTGATAGTAATTCTAAATGGCATGCTTTGTGTACTACACATCTATATTCCCTTTACATTCATTCCTACTATTACATGATATATTTATTTTAGCACAATGTTCTTGTATAAGAGTCATGGCTTAGTGGTAAGTCATGCAGACTACTGTTTCCAAGGTCCTGGGTTCGGGACTGCCAGTGGGATTTTATTTTGCTTCTGAACTGACTACAAGACTTGTCAATCAAAGTGACTAAGGCACTTTTAAGCAGTTGTAACCGGGTTAGCGCTGGTTTACGCGGAGCTCACGCATGCGCACTGGCGTTTAGCTCCGCGCACATAAGCGTACACCCGCTTACAACTGCTTAAACGTGGTTACTCTTGTGCACACCCGAGCTATTTTCTTTGAAAGAAACGAAAATGGGGAGACAGGAAAGTGGTGAAAAAGGGGTCACAAAGAGGGTAAGACAGTAGGGAGACAAGCTTGGGTTTTACAGGAGGGATGTATGTAAGGCCCATAGCTGCCCATTTCTTCATCAGCAACAGCTGTGCATATGTATGTAATTTGGTGTGACATTTGAAACCTTCACTGAGAGAGGTGTCAGGACAACAATAATACTTGTTGTACAGCCAATTGTAATTGATAGGTTCCATGTCCAGCAGACATGTGTGCGGAATGGGCAGCTATGTATGGGGCGTAATTTTTCTGTGGGTACAGAGTGCCCTTTTTTTTTTTCAGGTGAGAGTGGTATGTCAGGTGAAGGAAGTCGGTACAGCTGGGGAGGTAGGTTGGGTAGGTAAATAGACAAGACAAACAAGACGCATACAGGGGCGGTGTATGACACGTGTGGGGGGGTTACACAATTGACGGGGATGGAGGTTTGGATATCCAGAGCCCATGAGCCCACAGATGGCAACAGTGGAACTGATATCCCCACCCATAGGCAGTTGCCACTGTTCCTTCACTGCCCAGGATGGGGCTGTGCTGGGGGCTGTGTAGGCGGGGCAACAGGCATGCCCATTAGTTGCACCACCCATGCCTCGAGCTGGCATAGGGGCTCAAGAACAGAGTCCCGAATCTCCCTACGCACCACAGTCCGGATGCTACGGAGGGTGAGTGGTGGTTCTCCTCTGGCCACACTTGCAGAGGGGGGGCGAGCCCCATCCCCTGCAGCACTTCCACCTGCAGGTGGCACAGGGCCACTGGAGGAGGGTCCAGACTCGGCACTAGTGCCAGGTGCACTGGCCAGCTGAGGTGGGAGAGGTGGGTCCGCTGGAACCCGCCTTCCCTGTCGTCCTATGTTTTGCATTATGTCATGACAGTTTGGGTTAGTGACATATAATACCATTCACAATTAGTTGTAACAGCATGCATTAGTATTCCCATTAACCAAACACCCAGATATTCACACCATTGAACAGCGTGCATAACACATGCATAATTTGAACAGAAATACACAGTCCAACAACATGCAGGGTTAATTGATGGCAACAGGCCATCAGGTGTGGATGTATGAACAGGGCAGATGCATCAACGGACATGCAAATATATATGACCCAACAGGACAAACGTCCAGGGTGTTAATTGTGATTGCACATACCATTTTCACGTGGAATGGGTTATATGTGGTTATAGGGTGGGGTAAAGAAAGTAATATTAACACCTTCGAATAACAATACATATGCTGTACATTTCTAATAGCTACAGTTATATACACACTACTGTTCTAACTACAGTTTCCTATATGATAACTATTTCAACTTGGTGACAGGACTGTTACTGCAACATCAATATACATTTTATTGTTCTTCATACACATTCATATCTAGCTTTGTTCAGCTACATCATCCTGCTACATTTGCTTTATATAGCTGTAGACAAGTGTGGATGTTTGGTATATCAGACAATCATCCTATCTGCATATTGCAGACTGAGAGCAACATATCCAGATTTTGGGATACACATTCCAGATGCAGCAACACTTTGAACAGATTTCGCTGTTTGGTTTTGAATCTCACATGCATTTCATTCTGTCTTGACTGCAGTATACTTTATTCAGGGGTTATTACTACTGTATTGCTGGATTCGTGACACTTTCTCACACTCTCTCACTTGCTTTTATTTTTCTATTCAGGATGGTACTTACTTCTAGGCTTTATTGACATGTTTTACCTGTAGTTATTACAATCCTTTCCAGCAGTCTCACTTCTGTCATGTTTCAGTATTTCCACAGGGATATATTTCACACATGTGATTTCATCATCTTCTGCAGCTATACTTTTCAGCCTGCTGCAGGTTGTGTACTATTTTCTTACAGGTAGGGCATTTTTATTTCAGAATATATGTCAGACAGTTTCATTTTTTGGTTTAACTTACAGGCTGAAACACACTTTTGTAATCAAGCAATTCTTGCATACACTTTCACACTGTTACTTGCAGATTTTATTCCTTACTGACTACACTGCACTCTTTTGCTGACTGTCATACTTTTATATTTCTTTACAGTTACTTGTAGTGGATTACTGACCTGCCTGGTGGCGCAACCGCACCGGCCTATCACCATAGGCTCTGCGGTTTGCAGAACGGGCACCTGCAGCTGTAATATAAATGAAGTAATATTGGAATACACATCTCCATAATATCAGCTAGTTTAATTTCTTACATACATAATTAAATGTTACTTACTCAGTAGTGGGGCGTTGGGTGTTTGCTGGGCCTCCTGGATCCAAAGGTTCAGTTGGTCCTGCTTGCGTCTCTTCAGGTCCGCATGGTGGTGATGGACCTGCTCACCAGTCCTTGGAATCCCTCTGGCACTGGTGAGATCATGAGCCAACCGGTCCCATGCCTCGGCCCTGTATGCTCTCCAGAGGACCTGGCCCTGCATGAGTTGGGCCTCATGATTATGGACTAGGAGCCAGACCATGTACCTGGACTCCTCAACACCCCACCTCTGTGCTCGAAAGCAACTACCCTCTCCTACTCCTGTCATTCTGCCTGCAGGTCAGTTCTACAATTGTTTATGTTGTGTATTCCTGCCTATGGGTCTTATATAGTCTGTTTTTCCCGCACATCTCTGTGAATGGCCATTTTGGAATTGTATCAACTTCAGTAAACCTGCATTGTCATGCTCTAGTTTGTATTCATTCCTATATATTAGCTATTATTGCATTTAAAAGGACTGCTGTCATGGCTTAGTGGTTCTGTACCTTGACTATGGTGTATAGTATCCTGGGTTCGAACCTGGCAACTGCTTTTTATTTTTCATGACTGTCTAGACATGCTGAGGGGGTGTGTCTGTGTAAAGGCAGTTTTGATACGGCTTGCTCAACGTTGCCCGTTGGTTAGCTTGTTTGGCTTGGTGCGCAGCTCCGCGCAAACGGGGTACGCTACTTTAAGCCTCATTTGGCTATCGGCACACATATTACGCTCAGCTCAGTTAGGGGCACATAGATTCAGCGTGTTAGACCACTGCTAAGCTACGGGCACTCATTTTGCACCAGTTAAACCACTGCTCATCTACGGGCAGATGCACTCACTCTGTTAAGCTGTAGCTCAGCTATGAGCACATCTGGCATTTTTTTATTCTTTTGTTACCTCACATGTCTTCAATATAAATGGGCTATTTCATTACATTTTACATAAATTGTGGTTTTATGTGTACATATTTGTCAAGGACTTGTTTCCTGCTTATTTTGAAAAAAAAAAAATTGGTGTTGTGGGGGCTCGAACCATGAATGCCTGCTCTTCAGCCAACATCTCTACTGCTACGCTATTGCTTCCTGGCTTATTTTGCATATTTAGTTCTTATATGCTTTCCCACTGACTGCTAACTGTAGCTGCTTCTTACACGACGCCAACAAACGAGCGCACTCACGGTTAAACATCTTTACAATTTAAAAAATATATATAACATGTTCATTTATATATTTTATGTTAATAGTCTGTGGGGGCATGTGTTGTGTTGTGTTTATTCACATTTCCGTGAACTCTGTTGTGGGTGTTTACTTTGGGCACTTTTACACCTCTGGGGGCATGTCTGCTTGCAGGGCTCGGCCTACAGACACGCCCCCTACTGTCTTACATGGACCGTGTTAGACTTAGGTGTGATTCAGCATGCTCTCATGAATATGCAAAGCATGCTGACATCAATTGCTTTTCACTGTAGCCTCCATGTAAGAGTTATAACTCTTACACGGAGGCTTCTTGAATCCTTGCCAATGTTTTTTTTACTAATTTTTGTCATATTAACTGATGCCAGTTAATTATTATTGATTTTTAATCAGTTATTTAAAAATCTGCTATTCTAAAAGTTTAAGAGTTAATTAATGACAGATATGTCTTATGGAATATTTCTAAGAATCTATGTTAAAATCTTTTGGGAATGACATACACTCACTATGTGCTCACACTCAATTCTTGTGAAGTTTTTATTTAGTGGGAGTTTGTCATGATAAGATTTATTCAGAGGGCTAGTAAATACAAATGCTAAATGATTCTTTGAATTGTTCTGACATTTTTAAGTTTTTATTAGAAATACAGATGACATGCTTAGGTAGTTTGGGTAATCATTTAGATTGTTAATAAAGCTAATGTTTCATTAGTCTATTAAGCACTAAATTCAGAGTATATATATATATATATATATATATATATATATATATATATATATATTATATATATATATATATATATATCCTAATATGTCTCTTGCTTCGTTAGTGAATAATTACTGTATAAATGTTTAATGCTTCTTATAATAGTGTATGTAACTTATCTCTAAAACCTAACTGGAATCAATATCTGATTAGTTGTTTATCACTACTATTTTTCTCTTAATTTATAACATATTCTCCATTTTTTACTTTGTTTTCATGGGCTCGAACCAACAAAGGTTGATAGTTGTGATAGGTAGTCTGGCAGATTTAGTTTTGTTTGCTAGACTATGAATGTATCTCATTCCATGTATAGGGTGTATTAAAGTTTATATCAGAGTGAAATATGATTTTTTTTGTTATTTAACTGTTTTTCTAGTTTTAAAATGTCTGACAAAATTGTTTTACTTTTACCTTTCATGGGGAAAGTAATTTGGATTGAGATAAATAGAAATATAACAACTGATATTTTGTTGTCTTTTCAGTAATATTATTATGTATACAGGATTCTACTAATACAAGTTCCTTTATTATTTGTTATCTTTAAAAAATTCTAATATGGATTTAACTTTGATATCCTTAAATACTAATGGCTTAAACAACCCATATAAGAGAGCTAACCTACTAAGGAATCTTAAACTAAACAAGGCTCAAGTAGTTTTTCTCCAAGAGACACACTTTAAAATAAATGACACATTTATGTGAGACCCTAAGGAATACACAATACTTGCTCAATCTTCTTATAAAAATAAGACTAGAGGAGTAACAATTCTATGGAAAAAGACTTTCTTAAATCCCCAAATTATTTACAAAAATGTAGATAATGATGGAGTCATGGCTTTAGTTATACTTAAGTTTAACAATAGAATTTGGACCCTGGCTAATTTATACTGGTTCCCGGGTATGGGGGTTGGACTAGCTAAGAAACACTTAGACTTTATTACAACTACTTCCAATGGTAATATTATACTAGGAGGTGATTTCAACTATTTCACAGATATTACAGTAACTACCAATAGGAAATCCCCTAGACTATCATCCTCAGCCAAACAGTTAAAAAATGGACAGAAATGTTTAAATTAAAAGAAACCTTTAATGCGTTGGGACCAAATTCTTTACTATTCTCACACCAAGACTATAGACATGGTACCCAAACTAGAATAGATAAAATGTATATCTTACAAGATCTTTATTCCAAAATCTTGACATTGATATGGGTCAGGGACAGTTCAGAGGTATGGTCCCTATTTGTTCCCCCAATGATTTATGTCCTGTCCAGTGGATTTGCTCTTAGGGGTTGAGAGGTATGGGAGTCAGCTATGCCCATTTCGGAATATTACTTACATCCCCAGGGTGGTCCTAATATGACTGCACCAGCCAACAGCTGCACACCTAGGCCCATAATTGCATACTCATAGTTCCCCAACCTGCCACTCCTCTACAGCACTCATCCTTACTGTGGGTGCAGTTGGGGTATAAACACACCACTACACACCGCCCACTCTCCCTGTGTCGGGACACATGTCGTACATTGTGTCGACCCATGGGTTATCAGACTTGCACAACCTACCGGTCCGTGTACATCTACACCCTAGTTTGATGAGTCATTACTGGGACTGCCTCCAATGAACATTAATTTTTGGTGTCCCACAAGGGACATTGATGTCTATGTTTCAAGATTAGACCTGGCAGGTCTCTCCCACTGGTAGTATCCTGCCGGTGGTCTGGGAAGCAGTGGTGTGTTTACTTTTATTGTGTGTCTGTATGTCTCACCGGCCTAGCTAGGGAGGTGGGGGGGTTTGATGCTACATGTTACACGTTTGTTTATTGGACCCCTCACCCCCATATGCACGGCCTGTGAACATATGTAACTCATAACTGCTGTACAGTCACATATATATATATATCTATATATATTACTATATACAGATATATCTGTATATGTATGCATACATGTATATTTATATTTTGCTGTAGATATATATATATATATATGGTTCTAGGTTATAACACCGACAGCACACAACATCGACAACAACATCACCGACACCACATCATCGACAGCTCAGAAACACGACACCACACACACTCAACACATCATCACAACAACCAATAAACAAAACAAATTCCCTGACCAAAAACCACACACACAACACAAGCACACCTAAATCCTAACAAACAAACACTAAACCTTACATACACAACTATCCACTACCCTAACCGAAACCCTAACCCTAAGGTCCGGCTACTATCGCACACTAACCTAACCCGCCTGACCCTAACTCACTTAACCGCTTCCTAACTCAAACAAAGTCACTACTGCACCCTTACCTAACACGGCCCTAACCCTAACTCACTTAACCGCCCTAACCCAAAACATTCACTACTGCACCCTTACCTAACTTCGCTAACCCTAACTCACTTAACCGCCTAACCCAAAACAGTCACTACTGCACCTTACCTAACTTGACCCTAACCCTAACTCATAACCCACCCCTACCCTACAGACCGCCAACATCGCACACTTACCTTACTCGCACCCTAACGTCCGTCACTACCGCATACTTACACATCCTTTCCCCATCTCGGTGTTCTCCGCGGTGTTTTCATCCGCCGATCTTCTCGCCGGGTGATTTCGCTGTCGGTCTTCCCATCTGTCGACGTTATAACCTAGACCCATATATATATATATATATATATATATATATATATATATATATATATATAGATAGATATCTATATATATATATATATATATATATATATATATATATATATATATATATATATATATATATATATATATATATACACATATATATATATCTAACAACATATTGGTCTATGGGTGTCTGCAAATTTATATATTTGTATGTGGGTATGTATCTGTATTCTGTCTCTGTATGTATAGATTTGCACTACAGAGTGGGAGAGGCTTATCTCTATGTCGTTATGGGTAGATATACACACATATACTTCTACGTATATGCATCTACATCTGGTTATTCCGTTCCTTGCCATATAGATTACACTTTGCTGCAGTGGGATTCGTAATGGGTGTAGCTGCTCGTTGGCCAACGCCTCTGCCCAATGAACACATTCGCTTACATCCTTAGTGCTGTCCATATAGGGCCACATCAGCCAACACCTGCACACTTAGACCCATAAGTAGCTACGCATAGTTTCTCCACCCGCACCTCATCAACAGCACCCATCATTACTCTAGGTCCTG
>NC_056736.1:238663196-238823196 GCF_019279795.1 Protopterus annectens | reverse complement strand
TTTTAGTCAGGAAAAAACATGTTTTGATATTTATTCTGGATTCTGCCTAACACTCACTGGTCCTTTGACATGGGAACTGAACTAACTAGGTCACTCTTGTGCACTGTACATCACATTAAATAGTAAAAAATAAGCTTAAGCAATGGTTTTAACTTTATACTTTCCATTACAATGGAGGGTCCCTTAACCATTGTGACTTACATCTACTTTTATTAATGCATCATGTGCAATGTTAGCAACTGTATAGTTTAAAATCCCACTACATTATTCACATTTCTTAAATTTTTTTAACTTCTCAGCTGTAAATCAGTGCAAAACAATGCAAGCAAATAAGTGATAAGAAATATACTAGAATAATAACGCTACCTGATTTAAGAAATTAAACAGCACTTGAATAGAGGTCTATGATAAATGAAGTACATAAGTGGAATTGTGAAAGTCAATGAACAAAACAATTGCCATAAGTAACATAAAGAATAAATCACAATCTTTACCTATTTAGCACAACACATTGACTAACCAAATGCTGGATGATTTAGAAAACTGTTACCATGAAAACAGTAGAAGAGGTGAGTATGCATTGTGTAATAATAGAATTATAGAGGTGAACATGTACCATATAATAGCATGGAAGGGGTGAAAATATATACATACGCCATACATCATATCAAAACCTAGCTCACTGACACCTCACTTTAAAAACTTAGACCATAAAATAAGTTAAACTTTGCAAATAATTATTTACCACGATTCATAGCATAGCTACTCAAAGATGCAGTTAATATTTGCATAGTTAGGATGAATAGGTGACTCCAGTATCTATTAGTTATTATTTCCACTTTCCAATGCAGTTAGCAAATGTTTAGTATAGGCTTATACGTTTACAGGAAATGCTTATGACTAATGGTTATAACTGTAAGGATATTCAAATACCATACTAAATCCTAGCAAATATATGTGTGAATAATTTTGATTGAACTATAATTACTTTGTATCTAATATGTTGATTTTCTTATTGTATCTTAGATATTATTTATGTTTCAGATGTCATGTTTTCAGTTATTATAAGGTCATGGTTTTCAGTATATTAGCACTTTATGACATGAAAAGAGCTCAGTAATATCTATGACTTGTGATAACACAACAAACAAGTTATGAGTTTCAGTATTACCCCATTACTATGGTAGATATTCACAGCTATTTCTGTCTTAATTCTGTCTTTGAGCCATTCACTTTTAAGACCTGTTATCCATAGTATGTTTTACATAAATAATGTTTTTACAAATTTTTCTCATATTAACTGATGCCAGTTAATTATTATTGGTTTTAGTCAGTTATTTAAAAATCTGCTATTCTAAAAGTTTAGGATTTAATTAATGACAGATATGTCTTATGGAATATTTCTAAGAATCTATGTTAAAATCTTTTGGGAATGACATACACTCACTATGTGCTCACACCCGATTCTTGTGTAGTTTTTATTTAGTGGGAGTTTGTCATGATAAGATTTTTTCAGAGGGCAAGTAAATACAAATGCTAAATGATTCTTTGAATTGTTCTGACATTTTGAAGTTTTTATTAAAAATACAGATGACATGCTTAGGTAGTTTGGGTAATCATTTAGATTGTTAATAAAGCTAATGTTTCATTAGTCTATTAAGCACTAAATTCAGATTTGATATATATATATATATATATATATATATATATTTATATATATATATATATATATCATAATATGTCTCTTGCTTCGTTAGTGAATAATTACTGTATAAACGTTTAATGTTTCTAATAATAGTGTATGTAAATTATCTCTAAAATCTAACTGGAATCAATATCTGATTAGTTATTTTTCACTACTATTTTTCTATTAATTTATAACGTATTCTCCATTCTTTACTTTGTTTTCATGGGCTCGAACCAACAAAGGTTGATAGTTGGGATAGGTAGTCTGGCAGATTTAGTTTTGTTTGCTAGACTAGGAATGTATCTCATTCCATGTATAGGGTGTATTAAAGTTTATATCAGAGTGAAATATGATTTTTTTTGTTATTTAACTGTTTTTCTAGTTTTAAAATGTCTGACAAAATTGTTTTACTTTTACCTTTCATGGGGAAAGTTATTTGGATTGAGATAAATAGAAATATAACAACTGATATTTTGTTGTCTTTTCAGGAAGATTATTATGTATACAGGATTCTACTAATACAAGTTCCTTTATTATTTGTTATCTTTAAAAAATTCTAATATGGATTTAACTTTGATATCCTTAAATACTAATGCCTTAAACAACCCTTATAAGAGAGCTAACCTACTAAGGAATCTTAAACTAAACAAGGTTCAAGTAGTTTTTCTCCAAGAGACACGCTTTAAAATAAATGACACATTTATGTGGGACCCTAAGGAATACACAATACTTGGTCAATCTTCTTATAAAAATAAGAGTAGAGGAGTAACAATTCTATGGAAAAAGACTTTCTTAAATCCCCAAATTATTTACAAAAATGTAGATAATGATGGAGTCATGGCCTTAGTTATACTTAAGTTTAACAATAGAATTTGGACCCTGGCTAATTTATACTGGTTCCTGGGTATGGGGGTTGAACTAGCTAAGAAACACTTAGACTTTATTACAACTACTTCCAGCAGTAATATTATACTAGGAGGTGATTTCAACTATTTCACAGATATTACAGTAACTACCAATAGGAAATCCCCTAGACTATCGTCCTCAGCCAAACAGTTAAAAAATGGACAGAAATGTTTAAATTAAAAGAAACCTTTAATGCGTTGGGACCAAATTCTTTACTATTCTCACACCAAGACTATAGACATGGTACCCAAACTAGAATAGATAAAATGTATATCTTACAAGATCTTTATTCCAAAATCTTGAATTTTTCAATACAGCCTTGTCCCTTTTCAGATCATAATTCATTACTTCAAGGATTCCTTCATATATCACAAAAATAAAAGATTTTAAATCTTGGATAACTTCTGAACTTCAGCTTTTCTTAGAGATTAATTATAAACCGGAAACAAACACAATTATGGTCTGCAATTCTCTTAAGGCCTATCTATATGGTAAAACCATCAGCTGGTACAAAAACAAAATTAAAGACTGGGACTCAGAGTTACAGCATCTCCAAAATCAATGATTATCTCTTAACTCTAATAAAAACTTAACTGCTATAGATAATAATAAGAAAATAGAAGAAGCAAATAAGAAATACAGTGAAATGTTATCCCATAAAACGAATCTAGCTATGGAAAAACTGAAATTAAATTATTATGCTACCTATTCTAAGCATCTTCATAACCTATCTATGAAAGTTAAGATACAATCAAAAATGAATAACATTGATAGTATCTTTCATGAAGGGAAAAGGAAAAAAGTCTCGGACATAGGGGACATTCTGGACGCTTTTAATTATCATTATGCAGAGCATCATAAAGATAAAATAAGTACAAATGAATGTGAGAAGTTAGAGAATATAGTTTACAACATAAGATGAATTCCTGAGGAACTTAAGTTAGATCTACAAAAAACTATTTCTCAAAAGGAAATTATAGATGGGATTAATGGAAGTAAGTCTAATAAAGCACCTGGAATAGATGGCTTAATTATCGAAATGTATAGATTGTTCCCTTCTTTCTTAATCTCTCTCCTACATAAAAACTTTCTTAAAGTTTCAAACATTAGCAAATGTTCCTCCTTCTTGGAGATATTCTCTAATTTCCCCTATATTAAAAGAGAATAAGGACCCTAATCATTGCAACTCATATAGACCTATTTCTTTGTTGAATAATGATTATAAACTATTTATGTCAATTATGGTCAATAGATTGGAAATACCTGTATCTAAAATAATAAATGAAGACCAATCTGGTTTCATACATAACAGGCATACACAAGATAATATTAAACGAGTATTAACACTGATGGATTACCTCACTAGAGGAAGCTATGAAGCACTGATAATAGGTCTAGATTTTCAAAAGGCCTTTGACTCCTTAAATTGGGGTTATTTATTTAAAGTCTTACTGTTATTTGATTTCCCCCCTTTTTTATAACAATGATAAAGAAAATCTATGAAAATAATCTAGCATATGTCAAATTAGGTCCCTTTACTTCCGAAGCAATCCAAATCATTAGAGGTACTAGACAAGGTTGTCCCGTGTCCCCTATTCTATTTTCTCTGGCCATAGAAATACTTGCCATTTTAATATGTAATGTTTGCTGATGATATATTACTTACTCTACCCAACTCTAAGGAAGTGTTAAGTGAAGTGGATATAGTAACAACAAATTTCCAAAAAATCTCAGGACTCTCTTTCAACAAATCTAAATCAAAATATTTATTATTAAATAAATAAAAAAAGAACATACAGGTTCCAGTTAATCATATTACTGGAAACCAAGTTTCAACTCTAGAATATTTAGGAATAGTCCTAGGTAAGAATATAGAGGAAACATTACAGCTTAACTATGCTAAAGCCATATACTTAATCAAGACATTAATAAGCAAATGGAATGATTTGTTCATAACATTTGATGATAGGTTACTACTGATAAAAATGGTTTTGTTGCCTAAAATATTACATATAGCACAAGACCTTATACTGCTACCAAGAAAGATAATCCTTAAGAAATCACTTCAACTCTGATGAAATTCCTATGGTACCCCAAAAGAAATATATTCTCATTATATCAGAAAATGGGAACAAGGGGGGGTTAAGATTCCACTTATATAAAGGCATCTATAATTAAAATAGTGATGAATTGGATACATCCTAGATACTCTTCCAATTGGAATCAGTTACATTCCATTATACTAATGAATGAAAATTATTTATCAAAAATGCTTGGTAACTGACAAAGATAAGATGTGGCACTATTTAAGTTTAAATTTACAGTATAGTACAACAAAATTAACTAAACTAACACTAATAAATAATATTTTTGATGTGTTTAGAAAATTCATTAACACAAATCTAGATATAAAACTGTGGCATAGATTTTTAATACCATTTACTATTACAAGGGATTTCCCTGATAAAACACATAGAGAGATTTTTGGTTTATGGGAAAACAGTAACCTATTTTGTTGGTTGGTTGCAATGTATTGAAAACCAACAAGCTATGAACACACACAAAGTATATTGTCAACTTATGGCATATTCCCTAAAGACTGGTTGGCTCTTCAGAGTGTCACAGCATGCACTAAGGATCTGTGTAGAATAATACATAACTCATCCTTCAAAACCATACCAAAAATTATAAACTGGATTTTTGTAATTCTATATAATAATATCAATGTTAAGAATGAATTATCATATCTATATAACACTTTAATTGTCTATAAGCCAGTTCCTAAAGATTCTTACTGGGAATACCCAACTAAAGGGTTTCAAGTATCATTATCAATGGAAGATAAAACAAACATTTTATTTTCAGTTAAACTAACTTCTTATTCACAATTCTGGAGGGTTTTTCTTTGGAAATGTCTACACAGATTCTTTTTGACACCTGAAAAAATCTCAAAAATCAATCCTTCAAACAGCAGGTTATGTTGGAGATGTCATATGTCCACTAATGCTGATTGGTCTCATATTTTTTATGACTGTACTAATATTAAACCATATTGGAATGAGATTAACAAATTTCTTCACGCTATCTATACTGATGTATTTGTTTTGACAAAGTCTTTAATTTTATTGAATGTTGTTAATAGTAATAATATGAAGAAAGATGACCTATATTTGTTGTGGACAATGTTAGCAATAGCCAGAAAATGTATAACTAGAAGATGGAACTCTAATGTAGCACCCACAATGGAGGAATTCATATCATCACTGAAAAAATGCATACTACTGGAGAAAAGAACTTAAGAGTTAAGAACTTTTCCTAAGCCATTGGTTAATAGTCCGTGGAGGAAAGTTTTGAATATGATTGATACCCTACAGATGGAACCAAACTCTTCCTAATTATCATAGTTTATATATTAACTTATTTAGCTAAACATGTTTTTATCTGAATTATTTTTGTTAGGCTGAATGTAAATACTGTAAATAGTTATTGAATGTTACGGACGTATTAAATTATTGTGTTATTTCATCAAAATAAAAATCATTTGAGTAAAAAAAAAAGAAACTTGCCTTAGCCAAGTCTGATGTACCCTGTATAAACAAGTGTCAGCCACACCAGTCTCAGTGATTGAAAGGGTTCAGGCGCCTAGGCAGCAAGACATTTCCCTTTGGTATATTTGACTGGGGACACATGGCTGAAGTGACTTTCAGCTGCAGAGAAATATGGCTGTTTGCAAATTCCCTGTGGGCAAAGAGAAGCATACGCTGCCATGCCCACAACTTCAGTAACCAAATGCACAGGGGGAAAACAATGTCCATGGTCCCCAAGGGAACATGAGACAGCAGGCAATATGGCAGGCATCAGCAGCAGGCTGGCCAGAGGGCATGTCAGTGGCAGTAAAATGCAGTGCACAATGGGCAGTGCCTTTATAATTGGAGTGTGTGGAAAAATGCCCCCTTCACAGTGTCTAGGGAACATTAACTAAAACACATACTGGAACATAAATGTGACTAGAGTATCCTGCAGGATTTCCTCCATGCTGTAGCACACTTCTACATGTTGTAGTTACATAAGTATGTACTATACACTGAGCACAACACTCATTACTTCTTCTGCCACCATTCATTTGGTTATTAAAGCTGTGGGCATGGCAGGGTGTGCTTTTCTTTGCCCACAGGGAATTTGCAAACAGCCATATTTCTCTGCAGCTGAATGTCACTTCAGCCATGTGTCCCCAGTCAACTGTACCACAGGGAAATGTCTTGCTGCCTAGGCGCCTGAACCCGATTGAAAACTGTTAGTGGCAAGGCAGATTCTTAGTTGAACACTCAGACATTTTCTTAGAAACCCAATTCTATATTCTGTGCACAGCTGGACAAATGCAGACCTTATCTAAGAGGTCAACATGGGAATTATGACTGTTGGAATATCTATCTTCAGAGCAAAAACATGCTTACAGCTCTGCTAGTCCAATACACATAAACAGATATCATGCTTCCCCCAAGTACAGTGTAATATTTACTGCAGTAAACATTTCCATGGAATGAAATAACTAAAAGGGAGTGCTCTATACTTTGAGCTAAATATTTGATCTTGCCTCTTTGTTATTATCTTATAAGTTCTGTTTACTTAGATATTATATTATGTCTCTTTATCAGTGTGAAGCTATAAATGAATTGAAGTTGGAGGAGGCAAACAAAAACTAATAGAGATATAAAACTATACCTGCATTGGTATTTTCATACAGTTTAGTTGCAATTAAAAATCTGAGACCATAAGCACATGATGGATCTGAAGATACTGTCAAATTTGACATTAATGAAGATTAAATTTAGTATTCATAGTCATTGCATTAATGTGTTATGGGTGCTTGCTCTGTCCGTGAATAAACACAGCTAAGCCGTGATTCATACAGGCTATTTACATTAACATGAAATGGCTGTGAACAAACATAAGCAAATAAACTCATAATGAGATGTAAGGTAATCCAGAGTATGCTAATGAAGTCTACTTGCGATTCATAGAAAATTTTCACCCAGTCCACACATCCTTTACAAAAAGCATAGATGTGCCTAGTATACCTATTTTGCCATCTATATACTGTTAGCTTAGCTGTTGGCCCTGTAAATAAAATGCCACAGTCATACACAAACACATTCCATATAATCATCAGTCACAGTCAAGCATCACCTAAGATCCTCAGGAAAAACAAAAAAGTTATGTGACAAAAAACACTTTTTGCAGACTCCAGAGAAGTAAACAAAGCACTTTACTAACACATTTATTCTTTTCATGAGCTCCAGCCAAAAGTTGCTTCCTGTAAAAGACAAGTTTAATATACATCTTGATGTGAATGATTTTCCTTCACTGACCACTTCCATTTCTTATGCTTCTGTGCAGTTTTAGTAAATGCTGTCTTATAATGTCCAATTATTTTCCCTGTAAAATAATGTCAGTGATACTTGCAAAATCTCCAAGTAAAGACACAACATGTGCAGCCAATGAAGTATCAATGCCACTTCAGTACTTATAGCGTACAGTGTATGCCAAATCACTAAACGACACTTACATACATTTTCTGAGTGATCACTAATCATCTCCACTTCTGCTATAATGATTTTCCCATTAACAAATGACAGTTTACAGCATTGTAATATGCCCATTGTATTAATAAAACAAACATTTCTCTAAGCAACCTCAACAACCTTATCTCATTTTAAACTATTTCATATTAATTTCCTATATTTCTATTACTTTTTCTTAATTTTAAAAGTCCATGGTTTCCTTAGTAATTTTCTAAGTAACTGTAGTAATCCCTAGGTAGCATGGTACTGTTAAACTTAGTCATGTATGTTCAGGATACTTTACCTGTTTTTTATGGAAATGAGGTCCTTTTACATTTGTATCTGAATTATAGTATTACACCAATGTCTATGTCCATGTAATAGGTTTCTGCTTAATGCTTATCCTCAAGTACTTTATGCTTTTGCCATAGGTAGGTATGTTTATCAAAATGCCTCCACATACCTGTAGTCAGTGTGAATGACCTCTGCTCACTTTATTTGTATATCAATGTAATGCTGATATTTGCAGATTGCCTCTATGCTCAGCATAACCTGGGACTGTAAATATCACCCTAAATTCTCTACTGTAGGTACAACGAAAAAGCCATATTTGTGTTATATTTTACATACACCATGGATAATCACATAACCAATATATCTTTATACTCAACCAAAAAAGGCAAATTACCATTGGCCTATGCGATCTTTAGATATGGATATTTCCAAAAAGATATATGTGAGGCCAGCAGCTTTGAAAGATTGTAATTTTTTGTAAATTTCTCAGTATAATGTCAGTGATGGTAGTGGTATGCCATGACTTGTTGTACCATAGTAGTTCTAAATGAAAGGAAAAGTATGGTAAATAATGCCAAGTACAAGCTGTACCCATGATGTTGTATGTGGAGCTAGCCATAATAAACTTATTTTAGATGTGAATGCTTAAGCATTATTCTTCCATTCTTGAAGTCTCCACCTTCTTTCTTTCATATGAATGAGATATACTAAATTGCACAAGTCTTGGATTCTTGCTATCCCAAATAAACTTGTTGGCCAGTTTACAATTTTTAGCAGTCAAATGATTGAAAGGGTTCAAGGAATATTCAGATCATATTCAGCATTTGATTCTGCCTGATACAGAAAAAAAGGCTTGTGGATTGGAAGTGGATTTAGGAATGTGTGTGACATAATATGTTCCCTGGAGTTCAGACACCTAATAAAAAACAAACTGTGAATATCCCACCTAATAACAGGTGGTAGATATACTTTCTTTAAAAACTTTCCAAAGTATAAATCCACTAATGAAAGTAGGGAAGCACAAGCTAGTTCAAGTTGAGTCGTCTTTATTAAAACACACAAAAAAATGATCCAACTAGTAGTTGAAAAAAACAGAATAAAGTGTAGGAATTCACCATTCCATTTATATTCCTGTTTAAAAGCATAGGAGTGGCTCACTAAGGTAGCTGTGTTGTAAAAGACAATTAGCATGTTTACTTGCTAAATACCCCTTTCCCCATACACCAGTGTGATATTCGACACCGTGTTGCCCTACTTGAAGCTCTGTGATTCCAAGATATGTTAAATTAAACTAAAATAAAAGTTAAACTAAAAATAACACATTAATAATTGCAAAAATCTTATCGAACGCATTTCATTGTAGTGTCAATAAAGAAAACGTGAACTTAAGTCTTCAAAATTCCTTAGAAATCTTTTTGACCAACATTCAGAAACATTTTTAACATAGAGCTTAAAACATAGAGATTATAGTGAGATATATCTAGTGGGCAAAGCAGTAACTCATGCTCACAGCAATGACATTCACTCAGGTCTACAACCCTAGAAAAATGTGTAACTAGGACCCTGTTTAAAATTTATAAATGTTATAATATAAATATGTAGTATATCTGGCAATAATATTCAATATATGTCTAGTTAAGGTCAAACACTGTGCATTAAAAAGCTACAACCTAGAAAGGTTAAACTGTCACAAATATCATGCATGCATTATATGGAATTTTGCTCTGCTGTTAGTACTGTATTAGTTGTTTGGAAAAAATAAAATAAAGAATTATTATTGAAAAAAAAAAAAAAAAAATTAACAATATTCTACAGTTTAAAGTATTCAGAAGTTAATCTGTCTGAGCCAGCTAAAATAAGTAGTGTTCAACTTCTCACTAATATGAGTGCAGCTATTAAAGCTGTCCATGTTTGCATTAAAAAGTTGTAAACAGAAATTAATAAAATGTCACGATATCTGTGGAATATGTACATAATGCTCTAATGTGGTTCTATGATAATCAAAAGGCCTAGTTATAAAAAAATGTGAGAAAGTGTCTTATGAATGTCCCCTGATTCTAATAGCAGTACTAAATGAAGATTAAATTAGAACAGGCATTTAAATATTTAAAAAATGGTTATTATAAACAGATTAATATTTGTATACAAATGTATTCACTAAAACAAAATTAATAATTACTAAGCCACTACCATAATATTAAATTTACATTTACAAAGTTAATAGTTAATAAAACTGTTGATAACTGCAAATAAATAAATAGAAATAACAAATAAGTAAATAAAGTTCACACATTCAGTCTTGTAAACAATGGGGCAACTTTCTTAGCTCTATAACACTTTTCAGTGAGCAATAATTGTTTAGTCCAGGCTTTCTAAAAAAAGTTCAGCCTTAGTTGTCAAATAACTTCTTGTTTTTTTAAAGTATTTGGGATTTCTCCTTCAAGTTCAGTGAACTCAATATGGTCAAGTATTTTAATTTTAAACCCAGAGTGTCTTCTGAGTAGTTGAAGGTGTCTGGCCAGGGAATTGTTTCTACTTTTATACCGGATCTCAGATAGTCTTTCCCACATAAAATGCATTGCATCCATTGCAACTAGCCCTGTAAACAACTTATGTAGAATTGCAGTCTCTGCCTGAATTAGTCTTATGTTTCATTAGATATGGGCAGTAAAGAGTCTCCCCCTTGAATGTAGGTGCAAAATGAACAGTTTGTTTCACATTTTTGTGATCCCTTCTTGTGTTTTAGGTTTTCCATCTACAAAGCTCCTAATATTTCTAGTCTTCCTATATGCAAAAGCCGGCGCTTCACTAAAAATGTCTACAAGGTAAAGACTTTCTATTCTTATGGACCAGGCTTTCTATTATTATGGCCCAGTTCTCCTTGATAATGTTCTTGATACAATGAAAATCCATTGTATGTGTCAGAATGCATCTGTTGTTTGATTTATTGTCCAAGAATTTCTTAAAATTTTATCCAATGGGACAGTTTAATTTGGGTGCATTAGTATTTTTAAGCTTGATGATTGGTTCAAAAATCTTTTTTAACATTTGGTTCTCATATATACTTGCTAAGAAATCATTTTCAAAATTCTCAGAAAAGGTTCCATCTTTGTGGTTATTCTAGCTAACCTATTTCCCTGGGACTTAACCACGTTATATTTTGTCTTGGTGGGATGCAGACTTACTGTGGAGTAAGAGGTTCACTCTCATTGGTTTTTGGTAAGGAGCAGTGAAAATTCTGCTGTTGTTAATGTCTTTGGGAATTAGCATGTTTAAGAACATGGTTGAGCTGGAGCTGGCGAGGAGGCAAAATGCAGGAAGGTAGTAGTTAGACTGAGGTACCTGATAGACTCTTCTTGCTGTAAAGTGCCACCTTTCTATACAATAAAAATATTGTCGATAAAATGAAAATAACATGAGATGTGCTGCATGAAATTTCTATTGTTGAACAGAAAATCCTTTTCCCACTTGCCCAGGGCTATGTTGGCTATGCTGGGAGTCATTGCCGCCCCCCATAGCTATTTCATGATTTTGCTTGTAATATTTTCCATTGACAGTATAGAAGTTAAAATCCAATATCAAATGAATGAGCTTACTTACCTTTTCCAGCTGTGCTTGTGTATCATTACAGTGTCTTTTAAAACAATCCATAGCTGCTTCTATGAAGTAATTGTAGGGAAGCACAGTGTATAATGAGTCAAAAGTCAATTGAAGACACAACAGTTCACTGCATCACTCTTCCATTTAATTTCATTTTTTGCTACAGACAAACGGACAATAAAACAAAAGAAAAAAACACACAAAAAAGGACTGAGCGCTTTCACCCAGTTCTATACTGGGTTTCTTCAGAGTAATTAGCATATGGAGCAGTTACTTTAAATACTGTCTGGAATCAATTTCATTACTCGCAATAAATGTGCTAATGGAATAATTATATAATAGAAACTTTTGTAAAAGTTTGGCAGATAAAAAGCAAGGCATTGTTAAACAATATTATAGCCAAGTGCAATACCTAATTTAATACATCGTGAATAAAATAACCAGAATTTAATAACAGATGTATAATTTAATAAAATTTAATAAATAAACAATTAACTAATAACACATGTAAAATTGTCTCTAATAAATATAGATGTATTTCATATATAACTATGTAAATATATAAATAATGAATATATAAATAAATATTATAACTACCATATAACCCTATCTAACTAATTAGTTAAAAACCATACTGTCTAAAATCTAACCCTATATAAAAAACACTTGTAAATAGATATAAATTAATAAATAATGTAACTTAAATAATGTTTATGTGAAATATATATATGTAAAAGACTTCTATAAGTTATATGTGGAATGTATATATATAAAAGAATTCTATAAGTTGTTACAATAAATTAAAAAAAATTTTTCTAAATGTTTGAATACAAAATGGTTAAATAGTGTATGATTTCATTCTCAAGAAGCTACTGATAGATATGTATTCATTTATGCCCGTTTTTTTGCTGGCATTGAGCCTAAACTGCCATAAACATTCTTTCATCTCCAGCAAATTGTTAACATCCCCCTCCTTTACTGATGTTTCAGGCACTCTATCAATTACAAAAAACAAGAATTTTTTAAAAGCTGAACACGTTGTACTGTGCATATATAAAGCATTTGTTGATTTTTTATTTTTTATATCTCTATTGTGTTCGCATATCCTCTCTCTCAGTTTTCTAATTGTCTTTCCTATATAGAATGCCTCGCATGATAAACAGGTTGCTAAATAAATAACTTGTTTCGTGTTGCAATTTGCAAAACCTGGACATCTAATAGCTCTATTGTATCCTTTTATGGCAACATACGGCCCATCATTTATATATCTACATGTCTTGCAAAATCCATATTTTTTCATGCAGGATTTATTATTAGCTTCTTGAGATTCGAATATTTCTTTTAAATTTCTTCCCCTACTATATACAATGGAAGGTGTTTTACCTATTCTTTCAATTATATCCCTATCGTTGCTAAACACACTTTCCCATACTTCCTTTTCTAATTCTACTATAAGTTTGGTATCATCGTTGTAAGGTAATGTTAATGAACATGTCATATTTTTGTCTGTAATTGGTTTTTTGTTCATCCCCTCTTTTCCTATTTTTAATATGGGGTTGAACTGTTCCTTTCTTTTGCTTAAAATTTCTTCTTTTAAACTATTTATAAGATGGTCCGGATAGCCTCTTTCTGTGAACATTTGACATAAAAAATTCAACTCTTTGGTAAAGATACAATCCTCAATTATTATTCTCGACAACCTTATCATTTGACCTTTTACCAGATTTCTTTTCTGGAAATAAGGGTGACAACTTTTAAAATGCAAGTACGAATTTGAAAATGTTTTTTTTAGAAATATGTTTGATTCTATTTTCCCCTCCTTTTTGTAAATGTTAATATCTAAGTATTCACATTTATCCTTATGTATATTGTAGGTGAATTTCAAAAAGGAAGTTGTATTTCCTAAATAATCTATAAAATCCTTCATTTCTTCCATATTTCCTTTCCAAATCACTAAAATGTCGTCAAGAAATCTTAGGTATAGAACCACTTTTGACCAATATATACTGTTGAAAACACGTTGTTGTTCCCATGCTGCCAAAACTAAGTTGGCATACACTGGTGCGCACCTCGCTCCCATCGCGACTCCTGACACTTGTTTATAATATTCACCATCTTGCTGAAAAAAGTTGTTGTGGAGAATCATTTCCATAAAGTCAATTAATAATTTTCTTTTAACTGTGTGATAATTGCTATGCCTAGCTAAGCTTTTTTCAAACAACTCGAGTCCAATGTCATGGGGTATTACTGAGAATAAATTAATGATGTCGATAGTCACTAGGTATGTATCTGAAGAAATTTTATCCCTATTCTCATACAGTTTCTCTAAACAGTGCCATGAATCCTTTAGTATATAGTCAATATTGCTCAAAACTTCCTTGCAACTTATGTCAATATAGTGTGCCATGGACTCTGTTTTAGAAATGCCTTACAAATGTATTATGTTTTTTTAGAACGGTCGTTGGAACTCAACCAGGTGCCCAAGGGGCTTAGAGTACTGAAGGTACCTTTTGGCTTTGAAGACAAAGAACTGTTAAAAGAGCTTATGGACATTTATGACAATGCTGGTAAGCAGCTCATGAAATTAATTATTAAAAATAACAACAATAAGCTTATTAAATTGAATGAAATTTTACTAAAGTTGGATAGCAGTATTAGAAAGGATTTACTTTTTGAACTCAACAAACACAGATTAGACAATATTTTGGCAGATATGAATAGATATGTAAGCAAAAGCCTTGATTTTAAAAATAAAAAATTACATAGGAACACAGATGATTATCTCAATAATAGAGCATACAACCATTTTAGGGAATTTAAAAGACAATGGAGGGAAGTTGACCAGAATTTTACAAGCAATGCTAACAGTAATAATGATGATGTTAACATGTATGTTGAGAGAGATACTCATGGTTATAACATTATGTATAGAAATGACCAGGGTAGACAAGATTTTTTAGAAGAACAACCACTAATGAGATCGGAACGTCTAGAGGGGCGTTACCAGGGGCAAAGGTATTACCAGAACAATTACAGGAACAGATAAACATATCAGGTTTATCACATCAGAACAACAAACATAGTATTGGATACAGCAATAGGCTACATGATATAAGGGAAGAAGAAGAAGTTCAGAGGGCTACTAACAATCTTTACCATTTAGAAACTGATAATAATGAATTGTGCATTTTTAATGGTGAATTCAATGACTTTATAGGGTTGAATCAAACAAATGAGAAGTCAGAGTTTTTAAACATGCATTGTGAAATATCCACTGACGGGGGTTTTTCAGTTTACAATTACTCTGACAAAACATTAAATACAGATTTTATATCCCTCTTTAGGAAGGGCTTTAAATTTATTCCTATGTTTAAGCTTGATATTGGTAGGGTTCTAGTAAACCTCAGGCTTTACACAAGAATGCTGAATTTAAAAATGTTTTTTCACAATCAAGAGGATGCATGGAGAAAAGATACATGTAGTTTCACCCTTAAAAAAGCTAGCACATTTGTACCTCCAAGCAACCCTGTAATTTATTTATTTGAAATGTTATGTGATTTACAAATCAGAAAAGTTTTAAGAACAAAAGACATATCAAATGAAAATCTAACAACAGCAGAGAGGTTCTGTCTCAATGAACTTTGTACAAACAGCAAATATAGAATTATGAAACCAGATAAGGGGGGTGGGGTTGTGATAATGAGTAAAGTAGATTATAAAAACAAAATGATGAATATGCTTAATGATGAAACCACATATGTTCGAGTGTCAAGGTATGATATGGTTAAAGCACAAACAAAAATTGATTGGCAGCTATACGAACTATTAATGGATGGTTGTATCAACAAAGATGAACATGACTATTTGGTAGTTGTGCACCCTGTTACACCAAAAGTGTTTGGGATACCAAAAATAAATAAAGATGTTTCCAACCCCCCATTTAGACCCATAGTGGCAGCAAGATATTCTAAAACAGAGTCCATGGCACACTATATTGACATAAGTTGCAAGGAAGTTTTGAGCAATATTGACCACATACTAAAGGATTCATGGCACTGTTTAGAGAAACTGTATGAGAATAGGGATAAAATTTCTTCAGATACATACATAGTGACTATCGACATCATTAATTTATTCTCTGTAATACCCCATGACATTGGACTCGAGTTGTTTGAAAAAAGCTTAGCTAGGCATAGCAATTATCACACAGTTAAAAGAAAATTATTAATTGACTTTATGGAAATGATTCTCCACAACAACTTTTTTCAGCAAGATGGTGAATATTATAAACAAGTGTCAGGAGTCGCGATGGGAGCGAGGTGCGCACCAGTGTATGCCAACTTAGTTTTGGCAGAATGGGAACAACAACATGTTTTCAACAGTATATATTGGTCAAAAGTGGTTCTATACCTAAGATTTCTTGACGACATTTTAGTGATTTGGAAAGGAAATATGGAAGAAATGAAGGATTTTATAGATTATTTAGGAAATACAACTTCCTTTTTGAAATTCACTTACAATATACATAAGGATAAATGTGAATACTTAGATATTAACATTTACAAAAAGGAGGGGAAAATAGAATCAAACATATTTCGTAAAAAAACATTTTCAAATTCGTACTTGCATTTTAAAAGTTGTCACCCTTATTTCCAGAAAAGAAATCTGGTAAAAGGTCAAATGATAAGGTTGTCGAAAATAATAAGTGAGGATTGTATCTTTACCAAAGAGTTGAATTTTTTATGTCAAATGTTCACAGAAAGAGACTATCCAGACCATCTTATAAATAGTTTAAAAGAAGAAATTTTAAGCAAAAGAAAGGAACAGTTCAACCCCATATTAAAAATAGGAAAAGAGGGGATGAACAAAAAACCAGTTACAGACAAAAATATGACATGTTCATTAACATTACCTTACAACAATGATACCAAACTTATAGTAGAATTAGTAAAGGAGGTATGGGAAAGTGTGTTTAGCAACGATAGGGATATAATTGAAAGAATAGGTAAAACACCTTCCATTGTATATAGTAGGGGAAGAAATTTAAAAGAAATATTCGAATCTCAAGAAGCTAATAATAAATCCTGCATGAAAAAATGTGGATTTTGCAAGACATGTAGATATATAAATGATGGGACGTATGTTGCCATAAAAGGATACAATAGAACTATTAGATGTCCAGGTTTTGCAAATTGCAACACGAAACAAGTTATTTATTTAGCAACCTGTTTATCATGCGAGGCATTCTATATAGGAAAGACAATTAGAAAACTGAGAGAGAGGATATGCGAACACAATAGAGATATAAAAAGTAAAAAATCAACAAATGCTTTATATATGCACAGTACAACGTGTTCAGCTTTTAAAAAATTCTTGTTTTTTTGTAATTGATAGAGTGCCTGAAACATCAGTAAAGGAGGGGGTGTTAACAATTTGCTGGAGATGAAAGAATGTTTATGGCAGTTTAGGCTGAATGCCAGCAAAAAAACGGGCATAAATGAATACATATCTATCAGTAGCTTCTTGAGAATGAAATCATACACTATTTAACCATTTTGTATTCAAACATTTAGAAAATTTTTTTTTAATTTATTGTAACAACTTATAGAAGAAGTCTTTTATATATATACATTCCACATATAACTTATAGAAGTCTTTTACATATATATATTTCACATAAACATTACTTAAGTTACATTATTTATTAATTTATATCTATTTACAAGTGTTTTTTATATAGGGTTAGATTTTAGACAGTATGGTTTTTAACTAATTAGTTAGATAGGGTTATATGGTAGTTATAATATTTATTTATATATTCATTATTTATATATTTACATAGTTATATATGAAATACATCTATATTTATTAGAGACAATTTTACATGTGTTATTAGTTAACTGTTTATTTATTAAATTTTATTAAATTATACATCTGTTATTAAATTCTGGTTATTTTATTCGCGATGTATTAAATTACGTATTGCACTTGACTATAATATTGTTTAACAATGCCTTGCTTTTTATCTGCCAAACTTTTACAAAAGTTTCTGTTATAGAATTATTCCATTAGCACATTTATTGCGAGTAATGAAATTGATTCCAGACAGTATTTAAAGTAACTGCTTCATATGCTAATTACTCTGAAGAAACCCAGTATAGAACTGGGTGAAAGCGCTCAGTCCTTTTTTGTGTGTTTTTTTCTTTTGTTTTATTGTCTGTTTGTCTGTAGCAAAAAATGAAATTAAATGGAAGAGTGATGCAGTGAACTGTTGTGTCTTCAATTGACTTTTTACTAGTTTGAAGGTTTCGTATGGACAGTGTATAATGACTCTGCATTGATTGTTAGCAAGATGCTGTCAGCTATAATAATAATGTTTCTTATTTTTCTCAAAAAGTCCATACAATAAGGATTTAAGAGGCTAAAAAAGACAAATAATGGAAGATGCATAGTTCTAAGAGGCTACTGGCTAGGGAGGAGGATTACAGTGGCATGCATTTACATGTCACCTAAAACTGCTATAATGGAGCTTAAGAAAATTCTGGGAGAAATAATCAGCAAGGAATATTACTTATAGGTGGAGACTGGAATTTGGTTTGCAACAGTGAAGATGTGCCTTGGGGGCCTAGAAGGGAAAATATAACAAAGCAGGGTAGATTTTTGAAGAAATTTATGAAAATATTTGGCATGGAAGATGTGAATTCAGTACTAGGAGTTTGTAGTGAATTTACGTATTATTCACCGAGATACAAAAACTGGGCTAGGCTAGATAGATTTAATATCTCACAGGAACATGTACATTTAATTGAAGGTCTTCAAATGCACTGGATAACTATTTCAGGTCATGCACCAACAATAACTAAATTAAAAATGCAAGGTAATGAAATAAAAATGAGACACTGGTGCTTTCCCACCTATCAGTTGAAAAAAGAGGAATTTAAGGAATGTGTTTTGGAATTTATTCATGTGCTACTAGAGAAGATAGAATTCTCTTCTAAAAATATAGCTAGGGAGTGGGATAAAATTAAAGTGGAGCTTAAAGCTAAGAAAGAATGATAGGGTTAATAAGTAACAAGAATTATTTACAGGGAGTGACAAATGTTAGAATATTGCAAAATAGGGGGAAATCTCTCAAAACAAGAAATGGAGCAACTGCAGAATGCTAAATAGAAAATAAGGGATTACCTTGAAAATATGCATGAGTTTAGAAAGATTTTTGTTAAGCAACTGTTTTTTGATAATAATTCTAGAGCACAAAATCTTTTAGCATAATGACTCAGACAACAGAATGTAGAAAGGGCTGTCACCAAGCTTAGGGGGCCTATAACACAGAATATAATAAGAGAGCCTATAGAAGTATTACAACTATTTTGGAAATTTTATGAAAATTTGTATAAAGCAGAGAAATATGGAAAACAAGAAAATGTACAAATGGAAATGTTTATAGAAGAATTAAATATGCCAAGGTTAGATGTAGATGAGGCTCAGTTACTAACAGTTTGGAAGAGACGAGATAAAATGGCTATGTATAACCAATCTACAGAAAAGTATCCAGGAATAGATGGTATTCCTGTGGACATTTAGAAGCTAGGAGTGGAAAAAAATGATAAAGATCTAGAAGGTTTTGTTTTACAGTATTTTAATAGGAGAAGTACTAACATCCTGGAAGAAGGTGGTGGTAATGGTAGTACCTAAAGAGAGTAAAGATCCATTGGATCCGGCTTTATACAGGCCCATTTCAATACTAAACCATGATTATAAAGTGTTTATGTCTATAATGGATACAAGAATGGTATTAGTGATACCAAAATTGATAGATATGGATCAGTGTGGTTTTGTGGAGGGCTGGCAAACATTGAAAATATTAACAGAGCATTGATGATTCAGAGGGAAGCGGAATGTAAGAAAATACCACTTTTATTAGTGTGTCTTGATGCAGAGAAAGCATTTGACAGAGTAGACTGGGACTTCATGACTAGGGCAATGGAAGTATTTGCTTTCTCTGATACAATTATAAGGTTGATTAGAAGCATATATGAAGGATTGGAGGTAAAAATTAAAGTGGGCAGGGTCCTCTCTGATATCTTTAAGTGGGCAGGGTTCTCTCTGATAACTTTGCTTGATTAGAGGAACCTGGCAGGGTTGTCTGATTCCCCCCTTTGTTGTTTTCATTATATTTAGAACCATTGCAAAGAAAATAAAGGACTCAGAAATTCAAGGATATAATTGCTATGGTAGTCAGGAAAAGCTGGCTCTGTTTGCAGATGATATTATTTTCTACATGACAAAAAGAAAGGGACATTACGTTGTTGTGCAGCATTTTATGACAGTTTCAAATCTTCTTGGGATACAAAATTAATGAAGCTAAAACAAAGGCAATAGAGGTAAATTATGTACTCACACACAAATTGGTGCAACAATATCTATATTTCCAGGGACATAATAAAATGAAGTATTTAGAAGTATGGATTAGAAATGACTCTGTTGTGGCAGCTAAGGCTATATGGGAAGAGAGTAAAGAGAAGATAACACACACATTGAGAAATTGGAAGCTTTGTTATATGGATATGGATACGAAGATACAAAACATTAAAATGTTTTTAGTCCCTTTAATCTTACACATGTCAGGAATAATTTTATCAACCAGAGGAGAAGCTGTGGATAGCAATTAAAAAGTGCTGAAGGATTTGATCTGTGAAGGGAAGACAGCAAGGTTCAAGTGGGTTAAGCTGATACTTCCAATAGAACAAGGTGGACTAGCATTGCCCAATTTGAGGTGGTATTTTAGAGCAACACTGTTAAGGCTCTTCTACATAGCACAAGCAGAAACCTATAATTTAAGGTAGAAATGAATGATGTTGATACAAGGAGGAAGCTCAAGAAATAAGGAGAGATTGGGATTTTGGATGCAGAATCTTAAGGAAAAC
Source organism: Protopterus annectens (assembly GCF_019279795.1). Classification (NCBI taxonomy): domain Eukaryota; kingdom Metazoa; phylum Chordata; order Ceratodontiformes; family Protopteridae; genus Protopterus; species Protopterus annectens. The sequence continues at coordinate 238,802,221 of NC_056736.1, read as the reverse complement.
AACAAAAATCATACAGAATAGTATACTCATAAAATAGCAGGGAGTATTCTGAGAACTAAACCAGCACAAGAATGTAGAAAAGAGATTCTGCCCATAGGGATGACTGTTTTTAGGGATACAGATAACAGACATGAGGAGGATGGAATATATTGGAGAAAACTGGAAAAAGAACCAAGGTATTGGAAGCAAATAACTACAAAGTGAAAGGTAATAGAATGGGAAGAGACCAATAATTTATTTGGATTGCAGGTTAGGGACTGCCTTCCCTATCAAGGATTGATACCAGAGTATAGGCAAAGAGAAAGAAATAGGCAGGTCCTAAATGAAAGAACAGCACTGGTAGAGTTTTTAACAGAATCTAGAACAGAAGCTGCAGTTAAAAATGGACTAATTAGTAAAGCACATAAAATATTGCATGATAATTATAAGAATTAGTCAGAGGAGCTTAGAAAACATTCGGAAGTAAGATTGGATAAGTAGTTCAGAAAGAAGCAGTGGGGGAATATATGTATATCTCACAAATATGCAACAAAGTCTAGAAGATTTGGGATCGTTGCCTGGAAGTGTTTACATAGGTATTTTAATACCCCATGTAGACTCCAAAGATTTTTTCCTTAGGTGGATAGCAAATGTTGGAGGTGTGACGAGCAAGAAAGATGTAGCTGGGAACTTAATTTTTTTGAGTGTAATGAGCTGGCAGACTTTAAGGATTCCCTGCAGACCACTCTGTTGGAGATGCTGGGTGAGTGGATTGGATTGACTGGGGAGATGATTTTTTTGAGCTATGATACAGAATCAGAATTGCCTAGACCTACTAAAAAGCCTTGCTGAGTCTAATTATGGTGGGTGCCAAAAAAAAACCAATGACTAGAAGATGCAACTCCAAAGTCTAGACCAACTTTACTAGAAGTAATGAATATAGTAACAGAGATAGAACAACTGGAATTGGGATCTTTAAAAAAGGGAAGGGGTAAGCTACATAGGAAAAAATGGAAAATATGGGAACAATATATGTAGAGAAGGAATGAGGTTTAAGGGGTAGGATCGGAATAAACCACATAATGCTTAACTGAAAATGACTGGATAGATTATATGTGATGTATAATGTTTGCAACTACAGTTGTTTCAATGGTGTCTGTGATGTATAATGCTTGCAACTAAAATGGTGTCATTTTTTCATTTAAATAAATATAAGATTGGCTATGTCTTATGTGTTAATTTAATAAAGATGCTTGTTGGAGAAAAAAGTCCATAGAATCTTTAATATATGACCTGTTCTTCTCGGCTAGGGGCTTCAATAGATAATCTAGGTATATGGCCATTGCTTCTGTAAGAGATCCTCTGCTTGTCACCACTTGCCTGTATAGAATGTTATCTGTATTTTTATGAGGTTTTGATATTCCAAAAAGATTAGGCAAATGGGGCATGGGGTCCATAAATAATCGTACAGATTCTCTGCAAATAGACTTTCTTGTTATAATGCCATTACAGTTGGTATTCCAGTCACCATATGCTCTCTTTATTCCATCAAAAGTATAATTGATGTCATTCAGCATGTCTTCTAGGCTCAGATTGTAATTTTTGCTATCAGTTACTAGTATTCCTCCTCCCTTGTCAGCCTTCATTATGTGTCTGGCCTTATCACATCCCAGTTCAATTAATGCTTTTCTCTCTTCATGTGTGAGGTTAAAGTACTTTTTCTTTGATGGCTTTTGTAGCAATTTTCTAATGTCTATTTCACATTTTACTTTGAATGCACCTAGCATTTGGTGTAAAGGATGGCAATAGCTGCTGGGTCTCTTTATCATCTCATCAATGGGTTTGTTTTCATAATTCTTAGCCTTGCAGTGGAATTGTACTCTAAAATTGAGTTTTCTGACAGAACTCTTGAGGTCTATAAGTACCTGGGCTGCATCTCTTCTGTAATTGGGTACAAAGGTAAGCCCTTTAGAAAGTACACTTCTTCATTGTCAGTTTTTTTAGGAGTATTTCCAAATTAGTGGATAAGTTAGTACTGTGGCTGGCTCCTGGGACCTGGGCTGTAGTTGGGATTACCCAGGTACCTCATTTCCATCATGCCAGTTCTCTGTTTGGTCCTCCTGTTGCCTTGGGTGTTTCCTGATGGAGTTTAAGAGCACACTGAATTTCCTCTTGTGTCCTCTGGAACCTCGGTGGAAAATAGTAGTTTTTCTTTTTGTGGCTCTGGTTGGTGTCTGTTCTGCAAGAAACGTTCTTCCTGAAGAAGTGGGTCTCAGTAGTGGAGCTCTGCTGTTTATGGTAGCTGACCGAAAATTCAGCAGAACAGATACCAACCTCCATAACAGTACCAGAACCAACACCAGTACCAGTACCAAGATGAATGCCAGACCTCCAGGGCAGGTCCCTCTTACCAGAGCCACATCAAGGAATACTACTACAATCCACAGAGGTTCCAGAGAGCACAAGAGGAATATTGTTTGGCCCTCATAGATCAGCATGTATGTATGTATACCTTTAAGAAGCTATCTAGGGACTTGCTCAAGTGTATAAATACTAAACATTTGTAAGCCTGACTGACATTTTGTAGTAAGGTCTTAAGATATAAACATGTATGTCTATGTAGTCTATCAGTTAATCAGTTAATTTATATTTTGTACTGCTGCTATCCATCCTGATGTGTTTCTACATAATAAAGCATATAAACAAAGCACCCCACCTGTTCATCTTCATTTCTAAAACAAGACGAGCAACATGGTATCGGAATAGGATCCAGATTAAAGACCGAGAGGTACTCAGTTAATGGTGGAAGAATATATTGGAATGGATCATCCCTACTGCAAGTATAACTCACAAAAACAGGCCAGAAATGTATTTCAATTATTAAAGCTTACTTAAATGATTTCTTATTCACAAAATATAAAACAAACACTCAGTACGCTCTAAATGAATTTCTAGTTAAATAAAATGTCTGAGACTGCAACGTATTGATAAAAATATTCAAATGACTATGCAAAATGTTTGAAATAATGTCCGAATCACATAAAATGAATCAAATGAGGAAAACAACCACATTTTTTTGATATGAGTTACTTTTTCGCATTAACTAAAGCTATTCAAGATACTTGAAGTGTAAGAAGTGTCCGCATGTTTGTGCAGTATTAAAGTATAGTTATTTCACAAAATACAACAATTTGAAAGCATATTTTGCAAAATACAGTATTTTGAATAGTTTATTGTACATTTGAATGTTATTACAAGTACTGGCTGTGTGTGCATATTCAAATATAATTACAAGGACCATATTTACAGTGTGTTTGGGCACACTTTGTTGGCATGTCAGGCAGAATTTGAAAACAAGGTCCACTTGTATTTAATAATAATATTGCAAAGAATTGGATAGTGTTTGAGCAAGAGTACAATATTTTCATACAGGCTGCATTTTCTGATAAAGATGACCATACAAAGGCATTTATTCTGCTTAATTTAGCTGGTTCAGAAGCCATAGAAAGAGAGCATTCCTTTGTGTATGCACCTGCTGTATTTGCAGGGGAGGGAGAAAACCTCTATATAGTGGTACCAGCTGAAACAAGGGAAGACTGTGAGTGTTTAAAACTTACATTTAGAGAAATGTATAACCCCCAAATGAATATTACAATGGAAAGGCACTTATTTTACACAAGAGATCAAAGGTCTGAGGAAACTTTTGCAGCATATATAACTAACTTGAGAAACAAATCTAAAATGTGCAGATTTGGTGATTTAAGGCATAAGTTGACAAAAGACAGACTTATGTATGGTGTTAAAGATTATGCCGTAAAAAAGATTTTGCTTTGTGACAGTGATTTAACTTTGAATAGGGCTATTGAGATTTGTCATTTATATGAGCTTACGTGAGATTTGTCAGATATACCAGCTTACAGAAAAGCATGCAAATATGCTTACAAATGAGAAATACATGCTTCCACTATCTTCTAAAGCTAATGTTGATAGCAATCAGGATGTGGTTAAACGAAACAGGCCCAAGCTCATGGGAGCAACTGTGAGCCCTGCAACACTCTCTGGTAAATCCCTCTAGCATTCTAGCAAATTCCAAAGTGTGCACAGTCTCAATGAAACACAAGGATAAGTCAGTAAACTCAAAGCATGCACCCTAACTAGTCTCATAATCAACTGCCATAATTGTGGTGGCATTCTTTAATCTAAATGAGAAAATTGCTTAGCTTTTGGTCAGCAATGCCACAGAAGTAAAAAGTGGAATCAATTTCAAAATGTTTTTATTAAAAGTGAACATTCCAAGAGACAAGTTGATCAGTTATAAAGCTGTAACATTACTTTTTTATGTTGATGGTGTCTGTGCTTAATGAAGCAGTCAATGCAGTACATTTATGGGCAAAGAATGAAAACTTTTGTACTGCTCAAATAAATGGAAGGTCCATAGAGCTCAAAGTTGACGGTTTCAAAGTGCAATGTTATGTCAGCAGAAACATTTACTAGAGTCTGCGCTGGTGAGAAGCTTGATTTGGCAAAGTGTGTGAAGCTTGCTGTTATGGTTGTAAAGAAATTCATACTGAAGGTTCAGTAGTGCTTTCATGTTACTCTGCTGGAAAGAGCTATGACTTGCAATTTTATATGGTCAAAATCCACGTACAGTCATTATTAGGCCTTAGAGACAGTTTGAAAATGGGCCTTTCATTTAATAAGGAAGTCCATCATATTAGTTTAAAAGACCACTATTCTAATTTTTCCCAGTCCATTTTCTTTACCTGTGCTGATCTTTTTGAAGACAAACTAGGCAAACTCCCTGTTGTGTACTCCATGAAGTTTGACCCAGAGGTCAGTCCAGTTGTCAGACTAGCCCGGAAAGTTCCGGTAAATATGCAGGACAGAGTCAAAGCCAAACTAGATAAAATGGTGCAGCAAGGTATGATTTAACCAATTGACGAACCAACCGAATGGGTATACTCCATGGTGGTAGCTCATAAGAAAAGCTCAGATGATATCAGAATATGTATTGATACACAAAGTTTGAACAAAGCACAAAAAATTCCTCATTATCCAATGTATACAGTCTAAGAAGTCACTGCTCTTATGCCAAATGCCACTTTTTTTTCTGTCTTATATGCAAGGAGTTAATTTTGACAAATTTTGCTAGACTAAAATTCTTCATCGCTAACCACTTTCAGAACTTCTTTTGCCAGGTACAGATGTTTGAGAATGCCATTTGGGATAACTTCTGCCAGTGAAGTCTTCCAGCGTGCAGTGGAGCAAATTTTTTCATGGTATCCATAGTACATGATATTCTAGTAGGAGGTAATGGTGAAGCTGAGCATGACAGAAAGCTCAAGAAAGTTCTGGAAAGAGGACAGGAAGTGAATATTAAGCAGAATCCTTAGAAGTGCAAATTCAGACTACAAGGAGTTACTTATGTTGATCATTTATTTACCATTTCAGGCTTACAACCAGATCCTTCTAAGCAAACAGCAATTCTTGAGATGCCAGATCCAGACAATGTTCAAGCCTTACAATGTTTTTTTGGTATGGATAACTACCTAGGCAAGATTATTCCAGACTTGAGCCAACTTTCAGCACCGCTCAGAGAGTTGACATGCAAATATGTATCTTGGTCATGATCAGAACAACACCAGAAAGCATTTGATGTCTTGAAACAGAGAACTGCCAGTCCACCAACTCTTTCTTGTGATGCTTTGAAATTTGGTCTTGATGCAGCCATTCTTCAAGCGAGTATACCAGCAGCCTATGTATCCAGAACTCTAACCCAAACTGAAATGCAGCATGCTCAGCTAGAGAAATAAAACTCTTGGCAATTGTGTTTGCATGTTCAAAGTTCCATGATTATATTTATGGCAGACCTATCCAGATCGAAACTGACCACCAACCTGTAGTCACTATTTTGAGAAAGCCTATGCATACAGCTCCTGCCAGATTACAATGCATGATGTTGAAATTGCAAGAAGTATAATTTCAGCCTTGTTTACACAAAAGGTAAACTTCTTTATCTTGCTGATACTTTATCCAGATCACCCAGAAATACCACTGAACAGCATGAGAATGAGAAACTTGATTTTGAAGTCATGGAAGTGAGACATTTTTCATTCACACATCTTGATGAGCATAGACGTCACACAGCCTCAGATACCATTCTTCAGAAGCTCAACCACTTTATCTTTCAAGGAAGGCCATCAAAACAATTTTGCTTACCAGTGGAAGTGCACCCATATTTTCCTTACAGAGATGAGATTTTGTCTGACAATGGTATTATCATGAAACGTCCAAAAGTCATTGCTCCAAAGTCCTTGCAACAAGAGTACATTACTATTTTGCATCATGGCCACCCAGGAACTGACTCTACTAAAGAAAGGGTTGAGAGGACTAGTATTTTGGCCTTCTATGTCACAGGGTATTGAGAGAGTACTTTCATCTTGTTGTATATGCAATAGTACAAAGTCACAGCAACAGAAAGAACCATTTCAGCTAATCCACATTCCTGAACTATCTTGGTCAACAGTAGCTACAGACATTTTCAAGTGGAATGGTCAACATTACTTGGTGTCAGTAGACTCTTATTCAAGTAGGTTTGAGATTGGCCTACTTCCTAATCTAGTGTCCAGTACTGTCATTATTAAGATGAAATGCCATTTTGCAGTCCATGGTAGTCTGCACAAAGTTATTTCTGACAATGGTACACAGTTTACAAGCCAGCATTTCAAAAGATTTTCTGAAGAGTGGGACTTTAATCATGGTAAAAGTAACCCTGAGTACCCGCAGTCAAATGGTTTGGCAGAACATGCAGTTCAAAGTGTGAAACAATTACTAAATAAGTTGACATGAGACAATAGCAATGTTTTCTTGAATCCCTTGAATCTGAGAAATGTTCCTCATGATAAACATCTTGGTTCACCTGCACAGAAACTTCTGTTGAAACAAACCACAACCTCACTACCAATCAGTAGTAAATTATTGGTTCCATGTTTTAAGAGCAACAGATCAGTGAATGCCCATCTGTTGAAGAAGTACTTATCCCAGAAGTCCTGCTATGACGAGTCCAGCAAACTGCTCAATCCATTACGAGAAGTGGAGATACTGAGGATGCAGACAACAAAAAGGTTTTGATCAGATTGGAGTCTTGAAGAGTGTATGTCCAGAGCCGAGATCAAACATTGTGGAATTGCAAGGAGCAGAATTTAAGTGCAATCAGAAGCATTTGGTCCCTGTGTCCAAGCCAGTATTGCAGTATCATAACTGTGAGAAAGACTCTATATCTCAGAGTGAGTTATCCAGCATTCTAGTTACAGAAGGCATTCCACTAAATATCCCTGTTCCTGAGAAGAATCTGGGAAATCCTGAATCAAGTTGTTCACCAATGACTGTCCTTGTTGCTAAATCCAGTTCTGATTGCTATATCACTAGATCAGGTTGCATTTTCAGACCATGTCCCAAGTACATGGCAACATTGTGTTTATTTCATATTGTCTGTACAATTGCATGTTTCTTTTTTCAAATGTCATTATATTGTGGGCAGTTCATTAAAGAGGGTGGATGTAGATCAATATATGTATACCTTGTAGAAGCTTTCTGGAGTCTAGCACAGGTGTATAAATACTGAGCCTGTGCAAGTCTGACTGCCACTTTGTAGCAATCCTTTGAGATGTAAGCAAGCATGTATGTCTGTGCAGTCTGTCAGCTAATCAGTTCATTTATATTTTGTACTGCTGCTATCCATCCTGATGTGTTTCTGTGTAATAAAGCATATAGATAAACTACCTCACCTGTTTATCTTTACTTATAAAGCAAGGTGAGCAACAGTCCTCCTGTTGCCTTAGGGGTTCCTGGATGGAGTTTTAGAGGGCTGAAATTCCTCTTGTGCCCTCTGGAATCTCAGTGGATTGTAGCAGTATTCCTTGTTGTGTCTCTAGTTGGTGTTTGTTCTGCTGAAAAAGTTCTTCCTGATGAAGTGGGTCTCGGTAGTGGTGCTGCTGCTGTTTGTGGTAGTGACCAACAATTCAGCAGAACAGAAACCAAACACCATACCAATATCAAAACAAACAACAGTTCCAGTATCAAGACGAACACCACAGCCCCAGGGGTGGGCCTTCTTACCACAGCCACAACAAGGAATGCTACTACAATCTACCAAGGTTCCAGAGGGCTCAAGAGGAATATTGAAACCCATAGGCAAGAAGAACAGATCATCTATAAAAGATTCTATGGACTTTTTGAGAATGTGGTTAATGGTGGTTAATAATTCCACATTTACTGAGCCTGGGGATATAGTGAGCCTGTTAGTGGACAAATTCAGTTCCAACTTTACCCCCTTCTCAACCCCAACCATCTGCCCCAATAATACCCTCAAATATACTCCCTCCAACTATAACTAGGGGCCACGTACTGGTTCTAGCCAATAAAGCCAAGAGCACAGCCTCATTGGGCACAGAAAACATCCCAGGATGATTCCTGAATAGTCTAAAATATGACTTATCAGGACCCCTGGAGTCATTATTTAACTATAGTCTTAAAACAGGCTTTGTCCACATGAATCGAGGACTTCAACAGTCATCTCCCAGGGAGGACTTTCAACAGATGCTGTAAACTAAACACCCATTAGTATGACTAGTTGTATCTGCAAAGCCATGAAAAGAATTATCATGGAAATTATCAACAAGGAAAATGAAGATCTCCTGATAATGGATCCATCCCAGTTTGGGTTTGTCAAACAAAGGTCATGCTTACTGAATCTGGTGGACTTCTTTGAAAGGGTCACTAATGCAATGAATGAGGAGAAAGCAGTGCATACTGACAACCTAAGACTATAGTATATATCATTTGCTTGAATAGTTTATTTGTTTTTAATAGAGATGCAAGTGACACCTTTTTGAGACAGTTTATTTATATTTATTTAACCTATTTTATTTTTTGTATCACGAGAACTATATATACACACACACACACACACACACACACACACACACACACACACACACACACACACACACACACACACACATATATATATATATATATATATAGATATAGAGAGAGAGAGAGAGAGAGAGAGAGACTGTATGTGTGTGTGTGTATATATATATATATATATATATATATATATATATATATATATATATATAGATATATATATATATATATATATATATATATATATATATATATATATATATATATATATATATAAAATATTATGTATGTATTTCTCCCACAAATTCCATGACTATTTATGTAGGAGGAGTGAGGTTTAAAGGAAGGCAAGAACTGAGCAATTTTGTGCAATGCTGGATTGAATGGTAATTGTTAAAAACAAAGAAACATATATGTAATATATAATAAATGAAAAGAAAAATGTTAATATAGTTAGTTGTCTTTTCTAATAATATATGTACAGTATGACTATGGCTCCCTCTTGAAATGTCAGTTCTCAAAATGCTAAGAGCTAACAAGCTGAAAAAAAGGACCAAAACTCCTGCAGAAGAGCAAATCTTGAATACAGTTCTTCTCCTTCAAACTTCTTCTCAGTCATTCATTCTCCATGTTTCAATTTCAAATGGTACCATGTCTATGTCTTAAGTGATAATTTAAAAATGGATGTTTAAATAACTGTGCAAATGGAATTGATTCTGGCACTGCTAGTTTAGAGGTGGATTTAGAAGAGGTTTGCTTCTATGCATCCCATAGGGCACTCAACTTGAACATCTGGAATGCTTATCAAGACCAGAATGTAACATCAAACACTACCCATCCTTTACCAAGTGTTGCTGTTGCATCTTATAAAGAATTCCACAAGTTTCAAAAACCAAAGCCTCGCTTTACAAAGCACATAATAAATTTCTACCAGATGTAGGTCCCTGTGTCATATGCCTCATTAATGGGTAATTTTCATGTCTCTGAATCGAGCATTGTGCTGGCAGATCTGTTAGTGATGGTGTACTCCCAAAACAACCAAAACATCTTGATAGCATAGGTGCCATCTACATGTGTGCACACACACACACACACACACACACACACACACACACACACACACACACACACACACACACACGCAAGCACACACACGCACACACAGCCACACACATTCAAACTCCTATAAATACACAAACACACATAAGTATACACATGCAAATACTCAAGCATGCATGCACTCACACATGCACAGGCATACACTCTCCCAAACACTCCCAATGAGCATATCCAGGTAATCACCAAGTACATACACAATCGATCGGACTTAAGGAAATACTCAACCACACAACTGCATGCACATTGCAACATACTTAGTGAGCTACATTCTTCCCCTACAGACATCCACACATACACACACACACACACACACACACACACACACACACACACACACACACACACACACACACACACACACACACATGCAACACACACACACACACACACACACACACACACACACATACACACACACACACACACACACACACACATACAAACATGGACACATTTTATTTATTTATTTATTTAACATTTGTTAACTGGAAAAGTTCGACTTGGAACAAAGCCATTTTTCAGCAGCGGCCTGGGGAGAAATGCTTCAGATGCATGTCTTTGTAACATGGGAGGAAATCAGAGCACCCAGAAGAAACTCACGCAAATGCAGGGAGGACATGCAGATTACACACAGAAGGAACCCCAGCCGAGAACCAAACCAGAAAAGCTCTTGCTGTGAAGCGACAACACTACCGCTGCACCAGTGCATCATCACAGACCAGGTTAAGGCATTGCATGTGGGTTGCATGAGTGGAGTTTGTCTTATGGATATGCAGCAACTCCATCAACGCTGGGTTTGAAATGTCCTTATATGCCAGACACAGGTCACCTCTGAGCAGTCATTATGAGACTGAGTAGAGAGAAAGTGCTTTTAGCCTATCTGTATAGGATAGGTGTTTGAGACCCTGGATTTTCCTGGTCCGGAACCTCTGTGGTCTCTCCAACTGCTGCATGTACGTGGCAAGGGGGTATTGTACTTGATAATGGGTCTGATAAGGGAGGAGTACAGGGATGTTATGACCTCCTTGTTCTTGGATGAAATACCCTTATTTATGAGGTGGGCCATGTAGAAAGCCTTCTGTACAATAGAGGCAATGTGGTGGTCAAAAGTCAGGTTGCTATCAACCTGGGTACCCAAGTCCCTCACAACTGATTGCATGCATTCCATATTTAGCATGTTGTTGTTAATGTGATAATTAGTGGGGATGACATTTTCTTCAAAGGTGATAATGATGCATTTCTTGGCATTCAGTTTGAGGCCATGCTTCTGGCACCAGTCATTAGTTTGGGTAAGGCCCTCTTGAAGGATGCTCACATCACTAGGAGAATTTAAGACAGTGCCCAGCTTGCAGTCATCTGCATACTTGGTCAGCCACAGACCACTGGTTTTGGCTTGCACTTCAGAAATGTTTATCCCAAACAGCAGAGGCTGCAAGACTTATCCTTGAAGTACACAGCTCGTTATGGGTCTACTACTAAAGGTGGTTTCCCCTACTTTGTCTGAGTGGGTTCTGTTAGTGAGCCAGTTAGCTACCCATCTGGTAACATATGGGTTGATGCCTAGCTGGGAGAGTTTATCTATTATGGCCGATTGGGGAATAGTGTCAAAGGCTTTGGCTAGATCAAGGTAGGTGGTGTGCACCATCTTCCTCTCGTCCATGGCTTTGTTGACTGTTTCAAAGAAGTCAACCGAGTTTAACAGGCCTGATCTTCCTTTGACAAAACCAAACTGTGTGGGGTCAAGCATTTGGAGGTTACCAATGTCCTTTATAAGGTCCATGATAATGCGTTCCATGGCCTTGCAGATTGGGCTAGTTAGGCTGATGGGCCTATAATGGCCTGGGTCAGTGGACACTCCACCTTTGTGTAGAGGGATGACAGTGGCTGTCCTTCATTCAGCTGGGATGAAGCTGGTGTTCAGGCTTTGGTTGAATAGGGTGTCTAATGGAGCTGAGAGTTCACGCCTGAGTTAATGTAGGGCACAGCCAGGGATTTTATCTCATCCCATGCAGACTGTATTTTTTGCCTTAGAGAGGGGATTAAGGACCTACTCCCTGGTGGTGAGGGTAGGGGGGCAGGGGCTGGGGATGTCCTGGTTTACTGATGGGGGGTACAGAGGGGTGAAGCTTTCACTGAACCTGTCTGCCAGCAGGTTGGCTATATCTATGGTGTTATTATATGTGGTGTTATTGCCACCTGTTCAGAGCAGATTTGGGTGTTGCCTTTGAGATCGTGTTCATATGTGAAGAAGGCCTTGTGATTGTCCTTGGTGGATGTGGCCAATTTGGACTCAAAGTTAGCCTTAGAGGATTTCACCAGTGACCTTATTTGCTTGTTCAGACAAAGGAATGATTATTCCAACTTGGCACCTGCTTCTTCTTGGCCCTGGACAGCAATGTTTCCCTTCTATTATTGAGTTTATTTATTGCTGCTGTCCACCAGATAGGTTTACTCTTCCTTGAAGAAGATTATTTGGTCCTGTCAGGTATTGCTGAGTCCATACAGTTATGTAGGTGCTCATATAGTTTTTTTGGTGTAGGTTTGGACATTAGTTCTAGTTCCAGCTGAAGGAATGGTGACTGTGAAGCTGCTTATACCTGCCTTGAGGAGATTGTAGGCAGCTTTGGAAAAGTTTTTTCGTTTCACCCTGACAGGAGGGGGGAGGGGGGTCAGAGGAGATGGTGACTTTAAAAGTGATCGCTTTATGGTTGAATTTTACCAGGGAAGGTGACACTCTAGGAGTGCTACAGTGGTTACTCATGTTGGTTAGTACCAGGTCCAGGATATTTTCATCTCTTGTAGGGGTGTCGACCAGCTGATCCAATGCATTGACATTGACAACATCGAGGAATCTCTGGGCATTCATGTTTGGGGTAGAATAGGTCTTCCACTCTATGGTTGGGTAGTCAAAGCCACCCAGGATCAGGTAGAGGGTTGAATCTTGATGGATTCAAGTAAGTCCAGATAGATGGCATGGGTATCCTGAGTCAAGGTTGGGGGTCTGTAGCTAGCTATGATTTGAATAGGTGTTTTGTCAACATTTAACTGTACTTGAAGTGTCTCCTGCGTGCCATATTGCTTGATCAGCCTGGATGTGTGTATGTCTTTGAAAAATATTAAAACTCCACCTCCTTTGGCTTTGTAGCTCTCCATTTGGGGTCTGAAGGTATGGTAGGATAAGTAACCTGGTAAGGTCGGGGTGCTCTCCACAGCTTTGAACCAGTTTTCAGTGACTTCACAAATGTCAATATCCTCCAGGGCAAGGAATACTTACAATGAGTGCAGTTTCATGCTACGACTCCTAGAGTTTAGCAGGATGACCTTTAAGTTTTGCTTATAAGTAATTTTCATGTTGGTAATTTTGTGCTCATGACTTTACCAAAAAAGACACCATGGGGAAGGAAAGAGCCTTTGCCAGAAGCCTAAAGCCCAGTGGAGACAGATGAAGGCCATCTCTGGCAAAGCATGTTGGTCTGTCAATTATGTCCTCCCAGGCTGTCAGGTATTGGATCCCCTTAGAATGACACCAGAAACTATGTCAATTGTTAAAGTCAATCATTTTCTGTTTGTATTGAGGTATCATTCTGGGTGAGGGTAGGATGCTGCTCAAGGCTAGGGACATACCTGCCTAGGACACATATTAAGTGAGCTCAGTCATGTCTCTCTTCATATAGTCCAGAGAGGTAGGTCTCAAGTCATTTATACCGACTATGACAGAGACATAACAGTACCTATTGTTAAGAGACTTGAGTGCGTGCATGATATGGCGGATTCTAGCCCCTTCATTAGTTGGTTTTAAATATGTATAAACAATACAATGACACATGTATGTATATACAATACAATGATACAAAATAATTATTTTGCCCAGTGAGCAGTCTGACCATGTATGCATAAGCACTTCCCTAACACACAGATGAATCATTTCCCCAAGCGACCCCTTCCGTAATATGTTGAAATATGCAAAGACACCAAAATGAAACATTTCTCCAAGTGACCCCTTCAGTAATATCTCCAAGTATGCACAAGCACCAAAATTAAAAACTACTCCAAGTACACCCTTCAGTAATATGTTCACGTATGCACAAGTACCAAAACTTCAGTAATATGTTCACGTATGAACAAGTACCAAAAGAAACATTTCTGCCAGTCCCTTCAGCAGTTCGAACAATTATGCAAAAGCACCAGAATGAAACATTTTCCTAAGCAACCCTTTCAGTAATTTGTACAAGTATGCCCAATCACCAAACAAAACATTTCTCCCAATGACCACATTAGTAGTATATCCATGTCTGCACAACTACCAAAATGAAACATTTCCACCAATGTCCCCCTACAGTGGCATATCAGTGTCTGCACAAGCACTTGACTGACCCCAAAATGAACTATTTCCTGCAAGAACCCCTTCAGTACTTTGTCCAAGTATGCACAAGTACTAACATTCAATAAAAATTATTTCTTTATGTAAGGTCAATAACTATACATCCTCTTAAAATGTATGACATTGCATACTCCTTTAATTCCTTCTTCGTGCATCTCTGTACTATCCTGGTAAGATGCCACCTACTGGCATAGGTTCAGGGCCAATTGCACTCTTAATATGCAAATGGTTTCATTATAGATTCATCTGTATGACTCGTATTCATATGCAAACATCTAAGGCCTCTTATCTGCATATTATCTGCCCAGATATCGCTTATGCATTTAAGCATGCTACACTTTTGTAATACGTCAGACATATTTATAAAAAGACCTCCACATTTCCATATTCATACTGAAAGTCCATGGTTTAAATAACCACATAATGCCACTCTTCATGGACTACTGCTATAAAAATGCAAAGCGCCAGGGCCCCAGACTATGATATGAATACTGGCCTACAGATATATATATATATATATATATATATATATATATATATATATATATATATATATATATATATATATATATATATATATATATATATATATATATATATATATATATATATATATATATATATATATATATATATATATATATATATATATATATATATATATATATATATATATATATATATATATAAATACATGGATCTATTTCATATGGTCGACATTTCAAAATGTCGGAGACCATATGGCCGAGACCATATGATCGACATTTGAAATGTCGACCATTGAATAAAAAAAAAAAAGCATAACAAAACTTAACTTCACCTTGCTAGCCTGCACCCCCTGTGGGAGGCTCTGCCCCCACACCACCCAGAACTTAAGTATACCCACTCTGAGATAGCACTACAGTGCGTAAGATGGAGATCTTTCCATTCCACACTATATGGAGATGCAGGTTTCACATCGTCGACATTTCGAATGTTGATCACATGGTCTCGGCCATATGGTCTTCGATATTCTGAAATGTCGGCCATTTGGAGGGGACCCATATGTATATATATATATATATATATATATATATATATATATATTTATTTATATATACACATTGTGTGTGTGTGTGTGTGTGTGTGTGTGTAGTATGTATCAAAAAATTTTATACAAAAAATAATCACTGGTTGACCTGCAATAGGTATAGAAAGTGATGCAAACAGTTTTAGGCTAGCATACAGCAAAATATTTGCAATCGTTATACAGACATAACCATTGTTATGGATACATTTGCAAATAATTTAGTTGAGAAGATGATTTTAATAGCAGTTTTAATATCTTTTGTTGTTCCTTGGTTCTTGATTTTGACAGATATTAAAGCCGATGCAGTAAATATATTTTCTGGGGTAAATAATTCTCTCTTTTGTTTATTTGGTGTAATCTGCTATTTTTTTTCTGAACTTAATAGGCAGATGAATCTGCTGACTTCCACTTGATTGTACACAGGATATTGTTCTATGCAGCAGTGTTGAAAGAAGTGATGATTTATGTTTATATACCAGGTTTCTAGGTATATACATTTACCCATTCAGCAGTATTTCTGCTATGAACACTAAATGTTTGCAACTAGAATTTACCTCTGTTCCACTTTAGCTTAATATTTGTTAGTTTAGCATGTAGTCATAGAATATTACTGTAGCATAGATAAGTATGTTTATTGCACCCATTTATTACCCATGATGTCCCTTTTCTTAGGTGCAACATTAATTTTTATGATAATTTACTATAATCTAGTGTCTAACTTCATAACCTAGGATTGTTGTTTTGACAGATTACAATGATTGGCTATTGAAGTATGGATTGGATTCATATTTAAATTGTTGCTTTACTTTGGAATATTAGCATGTGTGCTTAGACTATAGGTTGGATTCATAGAGATTAACACAAAGTGTACACTTGTAATTAGTGTTAACTTTTTGAGTGCATAGACACCATAAGCATAGCTAGGGCTGTTGTTGAATTCAGAAAGTGTACCTAGATGAATTCTGTCTTAAATGTTTGTATTTCTGTTGTCAGTGTCAATGTGCAATGTGAATCTCGTTCCTGTGTGACTTTAATTATTTTATCCTTAATTATTTTTGTCTTACTGGTTCTATATTTGGTCCAGGACCTGGCTAAACAGCATCATTTGACCAGGCCAAGGCTGTGGTTAACAAAAGTAAAATAAAGTAAAATGATTCCAGCCATTCTGGATAATTTCACTGTTATGGATGATTGGTCTATTTTGTGTGTGTGTGTGTGTGTGTGTGTGTGTGTGTGTGTGTGTGTGTGTGTGTGTGTGTGTGTGTGTGTGTGTGTGTGTGTGACTTACTTCTCTAGACTTTTTGAACTGATAAGATAACAGTTATTGATGATCAGTCTATTTTTTTGGGTGTGACTTACTTCCCTAGCATTTTTGAATTGGTAAGATAACAGCCTGGAGTCATAAGTCAGGGACATGTCCTTATGCTATAATTTTGCCTACAATGTTTGATAGGAGTTTATTTAGGTTTACCTCAATCCTGTATGGAATACTTTGAAATATGCTACTGGATCACATGGACATTGAGTATATAATTTTCACTGGGGCAGGAAATCATATGTGTTATTATAGAATGAGTGCCTTTGCTTATACTTAGAATTGTACAATGTTTTGCAAGTATATTTGCTGTGAACTCCAACTGGTTGACCACTTCAGACTTTATAGAAGCCATGTTATAGTTACAGTTTTATCCATTCAGCATTTTGATACAGTTAAATAGTATCATATTATTGTTTTCAACTTTTGATATTAATCTGAAATGCTTGTTATATGACACCAGATAAGTATTTAAGATGGACTTGTTTTTATGACTAAGGCAAGTTGTCAAGTAACTAGGTACCACCTGTCTACTTGTTGTATGCCTATTATTTTACTTTTCAAAGTAGTTGGATGTGTGTGTGTGTGTGTGTGTGTGTGTGTGTGTGTGTGTGTGTGTGTGTGTGTGTGTGTGTGTGTGTGTTGTTTGCCCCTACCACCCATGTGTGTCTTAACAGTATAAGTATGTGAATGCAGACATTTATAATACAGAGCAAACCAAATAGTATCCTGCATATCTGAACATATACAGGCTTGTTTTGATCACTAAAGTATACTTTGCTCATTTGTTTTCATGTCCATTTAATTTATCCTATTACAGATTCCAGCAATAAAGCTTAGGAGAATGATTTAAGTGTAACCAAGTTTCATTTTACTGTTAAATATGATGGTACTATATGGTCTGTGAATATTAATAATGGTGTGAACATATGTAAAGAGCAGAAATCTCATAGGCTTGTATGAATTATGTCTAAGATATTGCCACCTCATTTGGGTTCTGGACTGTTTGTTACATAGACTAATTGTCAGCGATTAATCTAATAGCTTAATGTTTTGACATTCTTAGATTCATTGATTCATAAATTTACAAAGTTAACAGTGTGGGGGCCTTCTAAGCCTAGCCAGGTTTTCCTGAAAGAATAACAATGTCCTACATCCAAACAGGACATTGAGGGCCAGGCATTTATAAGATACTTGTGTCGATAATGGACATGGATGTCAGGCCCAGTGTAGATTTCCTATTTCCCATCCACTGCTCTATGTTGTGCTTAAACTGGGCAATAGATGAACTCAGCTTCTTATTGATGGGATGCCTATTTCATAGGAGGTGCAATTTCTTGGACACATATATATCTCTCCAGCATGTTCTATTTAAGCTACAGACAAAATTCAAGTCCTTGACCTTCTAGTTTTGGTACTGTTTGACTCACAAATATGCAGCAGATTCATGAGTATGGGGTTTGCAGATGCGTTGTAAGCCAGACATAGATCACCCCTGAGTAATCTAGAGAAGACTGAATAGAGGGAAAGGACTTTAAGGCACTCTTTTTAATACAGGTTTGTTATGCCTTGTATTATTTTTGTAAGGAACCTCTGAGGTCACTCTAGTTGCTACATATGCCTAGTCAAGTACATACCAAAGGGAGCATTGTACTCCATGATTGTTCTGATAAAAGAAGAGTACAGTGGAATAATGACTTTTTTGGAGCTAGATGCCATGCTGTTATTTATAAGTTCCACAACATAAAAGGATTTCCTCACCACTGTGGCCACATGGTGGTCAAAGGTAAGGCTACTGTCTATGTGCATACCCATATCCTCAACAATTGGGTCTACTCTTAGGGGTGTATTATGGTTGATTTTTCAAAGGGTACAATTATGCATTTCTTAGCATTGAGTTTATGACCATGGCTTTGGCACCATTTTTAGTCAGAGATAAGCCTTCTTGAAGAATGCTAGTGTCTGTAGGGGAGTTGATGATAACCTCCAGCAAACTTAGTCAGACATAAACCTTCAGCATTTGCTTCCATTTCAGAGAAATAGATGCCAAAAAGGAGCTGGTCCAGTACTGAGCCTGGGGGGACTCCCTAGTGACTGGCATCTTGGTGGAGGCGGCCTCACCTAATTTGACCTCTTGGTTCCTATCAGTGAGCCAGTTGGCTATCCAGCAGGTGCTACAAGGGTTTACATCTAAATTAGTGAGCATGTCTACAATGCCTGAGTGGGTTATTGTATCAAAAGCCTTGGTAAAGTTAAGGTAAACTGTGTGCACAGTCTTGCCTTCATCCAGTGCTTTGTTGATCCTCTCACAAAAGTCCACCAGATTTAATAGGCATGACCTTCCTTTAACAAAGCCAGACTGTGAAGGGTCCAGTGTTTGCTGGTTACCTATGTCCTTATTTATCATGTCCATGATGATTCTTTCTATAACCTTACACATGAGGCTGGTCAGACTTATGGACTCTCGGTTACCTGGACCAGTGGTCAGACCTCATTTTTGAAGGTGGATGATTGAAGCCATCTTCCATTCCTTGGGCACAAAACCTGACTGCAGGCTCCATTTCAAGTATTTCAAGTGGACCAGAGAGGACATGTTTCATGCTATTTATTAAGCATCTTGGGATGTTATTGGGCCCATCAATGCAGCGTTTTTAGCCTTGGAATGTGCATTGATGACCTGTCCCCTAGTAATGGCTGGGGGGATTGTGGCATGCAGTATTCCCTTTGGACTTTCGGGGGGTGTGGGTGAAGAAAGTTGTGCTGAACCTGTCAGCCAAATTGTTGGAAATGGACTCTAGGTCATTGTGGGTGGTGATGTCATTTACAATAAGTTCTGGGCATTGTTGTGTATTTCTCCTGAGATTACAGACATAGCTGTAGAAGCTTTGTGGTTGCTCTTTGACTGAGTAGTTATGTTTTTCTTCAACTTTTACCTTTGCAATATTAATTAATCCTCTTAGTTGTCAGTTTATATTGGTCAAAGGGCTTTTAGTATGCATGGCTTTGTTCTGGATTTAATGTTTATTTCTAGCAATACTTCTTTATGGTCGGATATGATGAGCAAAGACATCACATTGGGTGAGGAACATAGGCATCATCCCCTCATGTTCATGATTACAAGGGCGAGAATGTTTTTACCCTGGGTAGGAAAATGTACCAAATGTTCCAGGATGCTTCTATTAATAAAGCTTAGGAATTGCTGAGCTTGTAGAATAGAAGTGTTGTAGGATTCACAGTCTATACAGGGGTAGTTGGTTTCTCCCATGAATATCTTATTGAATTGAATTATGAGGGACTGTAGTTAACTGAGATGAGTATTATGGGTTTCTTGGGACATGAAGGGAGACCTATAGATTTCAAGGTTATGGTATGAGACCATGTTTATGGTGAGTTGCACATGTATGAGTTCCAGTGGGTCATACATTTTGACTAGTCTGGATGTGAGCATGGTTTTAATTTAGACTGAGTCTTCTCTACTTTTAGTTACCTTCTGGGTAGTAGCTGGTTGAAAGGTGTGAAAGCCATTATAACCTTGCATTGCTGGGGTACTCTCTGTGACTTTAAAACCATATGTCTGCTACTACACAGATGTCCACACTCTCCAGGGAAAGGAATGTTTGCATGGAGTGGAGTTTTGTGTTAAACCTTCTAGCATTGAGCAGTATCATCTTCAGATATTCCTTCATAGGTTCAATTAATTTGTGAGGTTTATCAGTCTGGCATTGCCTAGAAAAGGTAATATGGGGATAGAAAAGTTCATTGCCAATATTTGAAAGTCTAGAGGGGATAAGTGCAGACCATTCCCGGCAAAGCAGTATGGTCTGTCAACCATGTCTTCTCAGGCCATCAGATACTGTACCCCCTTGGACAGACACCAGAAGCTAAGCCAATTGTTAAAAATCAATCAATCAATTTTCTGTTGGTAAAGTGTCATCATCCTTGGAGAAGGTAGTGTGCTGCTCAGTTTAAGACCCATACCTGCCTTGCTTCATATAGTCAAGGGAGGTACATCTCAGGTCACTAACACCAGGATGGACTATGACAGAATCATACTGGTACCTGTAGTTCAATGACCTGAGTGCCTGTGCGACTTGATGGATCCTAGCTCATGAAAGGCAAATAACCATGACTCTCTCCTTACTCAGTCTAGTAAGGGGGACATCGGTGTGCTTCCCTATAGAGTCATCAATGACCAGTGATTTGACTGTGCACTAGTTTGCCTTAAGGGCTTAGTAGCAGAAGCTTTGGATACAGTGTTACTATGCATAGCTGTGGGTGGTATTTTAATGGATTATTTATGTGATGACTGAGGACCTTTTTTTGCTTGTGCTGTGTAGGATGCCTTGATATTTTAGGAAAGTTGCCTGTAAGTGCCTCAGCATAAGCAGTTTTATGTGTACAGTTTTTACCCTGTGCAACTGGCATAATGCAAGTGTCACTGACAACTTCTATAGGACTAGTTTGGGTTCTATGAGAGAGTATTGGCTCAAATGATAAAGTGTATTTACACCTCTCACAATCTTTATCTGTCTTATTAAGAATACGTGGGTTATCAGTGTACATGAGTCAATTTCTACAATGCCAGAGAATACCTGTCTCAACCAAATTGGCAACAGAGAGAGTTGGGAAGTGCATCTTCATGGCTACTGATATACTAGGGAGGAATGAGGAACATTTAAATATTGAATAGGTCAATAAGAGAGGAAATTATGATCAATGCTCACTATGCACAAACTAAATGCTGTAGTAGTTAAAAAAAATCTGTTTGGACAGTAAAGGTATTTTAAGGGAAACTTACACTGCTAGATATCAACATCTACACAGATTATAAGGGGGAATTATGCTCCAAGATATCGGCGACTGTACAAATCACTGCTAGGCACTGCTGCATGGAGAGCTGTTCTAACTAAGTGCTTTAGAAAAGGTCAAAAGGCACTTATATTCAACACAGAAACACTCAGTTAATGCAGTCATGACAAAAACAATGCAAAAAAATAAGTGCCATAATAGTGGATTTGGTAAAATCATAGATGGCTCATAGATTATGATCCAAGCATTGTACAACTGCGGCACTTAAAGAGCAGAGGAGATTCAATAAAAACAAACACAAATAAGTCCCTGTGGCCAATCGATAACAGCATACTCTTCTTTTCTTTATAAAATCCTGGGCCAGAAAATAACTTAGGTCCCCTCTACTCTCACTAAAGTGGACCCAAGGCACTTTTAAGTGAAGACTGTTAAAAAGGTCAAAAAGTGCAGATATTCAAAACAGAAATACTCAATTAATGCAGCTGTGACAAACCAATGCAAGAAACAAGTGTTTATAAAGAGGATATGGTAATATAAGTCTTAGCTTTTGTAAAATTTAGCAGAAACCAGCAAAGCACTTCTTCTCAAGTAGTGTGGTCAACAAACTCACCAGGCACAGAGATTAATAATTTTAAACAAGCTAGTGATCTAGCCAAAATAATAAAGGCACAATAAGACTTACAGCAGACATTCTGAGGTCAGAACGCATAGACTATCCTCTTCTGCCACAAGAGTGTAGAATACAGACTGTCCTTGTATAAAATAAGTGGTTTGGAGCCCAAGTACCAAAACCAAATCAAAGACACTTGGAATAACATGAAAAAATAAGCCTTCACCAGCATTTCTCAGCTCAGGAGGGTGGAGGCCACCCTCTCCTCTCACAAGAGTGTAGACCAGAAAACTTCTTAATGTAAAATAACTGGTTTGGAGCCTAAGTGCTTAAACCAGAACTAAGACACGTTTACAATAACAGATACAATAAGCCTTCAACTAGCAATTCCCAACTCAGATGGGTGTAAGCTACTTCTTCTGCCACAAGAGTGTAGACCACAACAATTCCTTATGTAAAATAACTAGTTTAGTGCACAAGTGCTTAAATCAGAACTAAGATACTTCAAATAACAGTTACAATGTAATCAGGCTACTAATAGGCAGGAATAAATGCAGCAGATTAAATGTAACTGGACACTTTAAGAACACAGATACAGAAAAAAGCAGCTGAATAACATGTATTTTTTTCAATAAGTGGGAAAGTAAGAAATAAAAGATACTAAGAGGAAGGGCCTTCCAAGCTGACCTCTTAGTGGTCAGTAGAATGAGCTAATGAGATGAGACAAGGTGAGTGTCCAAACTGACATTTATAGTAGGGGCAGGCAACTGAAAAGCTATCAAGTTTAAAAGCACCACAGCAGCAGGTTGGGTGGATGGGAGAAAATCAAATGCAGACAGTGATCAGTAACAGGTAGCGAATATCAAGTCAAACAAGCACTATAGCTGAATAAAGATGCCACTAAATACATGTAGTTAAACGAGGAATGCTACTTCTCAGCTCCTCACATGAATTAACCAGATATTATTCACTTTCTTCAAAAGAATTCTTTTCTAAATTACCTTAACCGAGACTTCTTAAAACTCTCTAAAAAATAACAAACTTAAAGCAAAACCAAATGAAATATAAGAAAAAAATAGAAGTAACCAAACCTCAAATTAATAACTCCAATCCAAAATCAAATGCATTCAGGGATCAGCAATAGTCAGGCAGAGAACATTTTATCTGATACTGATTAGGTCACCTAGTAAATATCTGAGCAGTTAAAATCCATATAAGGCTTTTTCTTTTATTTGTTTTTACAGGTTCATAGGTAGGTACTACGCTATTGGCCCTAGGGCCTATATGAGCCTAGCTAAAAAGGTACCCTGGATTTCACCACCCAAGAAAATTATTTTCCTGTGCCCCTGTTGAACAGTGCCACAGAAGTGATCCCTGGGGTAAATTTTCTATCTCCCATCCAATCATCAAGATTTTTCTTGATGAGTTCTAATGAGTAGCTTTGTTTGATATAGATAGGTAGTTTGTTCCAGAGTATAGGAAGTCCCTGGGACAGGAAACTATCCCTCCAGCATGCTCTTTTTATGGTGGCAACAAGGTTTAGGTCCCTCGAGTGTGTAGCTTGGAGGCATTGGGATTTCTTTAAGTGCAGCATGTCCAAAAGCTCTGAGTTTGACATAGCTTCATATGTTAAGCAGAGGTCGCCTCTGATTAGGTGATATGTGACGAAGTAAAGCTGGAGTTTTTTTGAGATGGTCTGCGTAAAGCATCTGTTTGAGGCCAGTAATCCTCATTGTGAAGTATTTTTGTGGCCTTTCTAGTTGTTTTAGGTGTCTTGTGAGGTACATACCTAAAGGAGCATTGTACTCTATAATGGGTCTAATGAGTGACAAGTAGAGGGAAAGAATTACCTCTTTTTTCCTGGCTGAGAAACCTTTTGTGATGAGGTGTACCACATAGAAGGATTTCCTGACTACTGTGGTGATGTGATTATCAAAGGAGAGACTACTGTCCACCTGTGTCCCAGGCATACTTCTCAGCCTGGAAACATCAAAAATCTGGACAATGCCCATGAAAAAGAGGTACAAATCTGTACACTGTTTAACATAAAATTTGCATACATAATTATGTAACCCCACCCACTCCAATGGAATTGTGGGATACCAAGTTTCAAACGCAAACTAAAGAACAGACAACCAAAATAAGGCACCAGAGTCCCCCTGCAGCCATTCCAGCGTCCCATTACTTGGATATTTCGCTCCATTTACCATAAACACTCATGTGTGCATACATACCGCTTTACTTCTACAATGATTATTTGGATTTTTTATACACTTTACAGCACAATGCACAATATATATATATATATATATATATATATATATATATATATATATATATATATATATATTACAGACACATTATATATAATACACACACATATACATACATGTATAAGTAGAATGACAGTAGTGTAAGGCATAGGCATCTTGCACAGCTTCTTGCACTTATTTTCAATTTAATTTTTTTGAGGGGGGACAAAAGACCAAAAAACAGGGACACATTTTAAACATTGCTTGTATAATTTTGGACAGTTGCTAGAATAAAATGTTGTGTTACCACCATGCATTTCACTGGCACTACAGTCAGAACAATATACCACTATGCCAAATAACCAGCTTGTTTCCCAAAAGACAGGAAGACTGAAACTCAAATGGCTATCATTTAGTGAATTCAGTTCTCACTTCTCACCATAGTTCTCAGCCTCTTAGCACAAAAAACCTGGACAATGCCAATAATGGGGGAATACAGAATTCAGGTCAGTTCTCACTTCTCACCATAGCTCTCAACTCTTAGCACAAAATACCTGGACAAGCCAATAATGGGGGGATACAGCCCCAAAATAGGGACAATTTTCAAATACTGATCTTATAAACTTAGAAAGTTGCTAGAATAAAAGGTTTTGTTACCATTTATTGTCTGAAGAATATGAAGTCTGAAATGCAAATGCCTGTCATTATTTAATAAATTCAGCCTTCAGTGATTTGTTGCAAACATCCTATAAAACCACAGATTTTATGAGGAACAGATCAAAAATATGGCAGAAATTCACCAGTAGTGGTGGCTAGGGTCATTAGGCTCTTTTTACCCTATACCCAAGGTACAGGGTTTGAGCTTGAGTACTTCTAGCCACCAGGTGTGTTATAATCGGGGCATTCTCACACAAAAACGCACTGAAGTTCATAATTACAGTCAATAAAAAGTAAAATGTTATTCTTTGCAGCATATAAGATACAGATATATGCGAATAAGAACACTGCTAAGAATCCGATAGAAACCAGAAATGCTTGCTGAAACACTACTGATCCAGTAACAGCACAGAAATTATAAATGTTTTTCTCAGTCAGAAATTATTCATGTTCAGACTTAAGGATAGAAACACACATTACAGCATTTGCTTTAACCACTAGGCTGCAGTGCTATCAAACCAAAACCTTCTTCATTAATATTACAGACTTTCCTGAGAAAAAATAGAGTAAAGAAAAGGCATCAAGAGCTTGATGCATTACATAACTAATCATATCATTATGCATACAAATAAGTCAGTTATGACATTCATTCATCCCTTCTGTGATATTCACTTTAACATATCAAAGGTTGCTGGGGAGCAGGAATGTATTACTCCACTCATTAGGATACAAGGCAGAGAACTAATTCTGGAGAGACTGCCAGCCAGTCCATTATGTTCACAAAAGGCTACAGATAAACACACACACGCACACACACACACACACACACACACACACACACACACACACACACACACACACACACACACACACACACACACACGCACACGCACACGCACACATGCACACACGCACACACACACACACTTTCAGCTTACCTTCTAACAGCCAAGCAATACCCTCTACATAAAGTCCCAGCTTACCTCCCATTGTCAAAAAGCTGATGACTTGTGAAACTGAAAGAGTTAATGGTCATAAATATGTTAATGCTGCCCTTTCAAAACAGTCAGCTAATCATAGCTTGCCCTTAGTCTGACTATAAGCCCATTAATCCTTAGCTGCAGTTTAAACCACCTGTGAACTCTGTTAAAATAATTAAACCTTTCATCTTGATTCTTTCCCTGCAGATGGGTATCATACCTTCTAAAAGCCGAGCATGAGCAATACCCTCTACATAAAGTCCGTTCGTTCCATCCGAGCCTTCTAACAGCCGATCCCTTCTAAATAAATCCTTGCTGAGCATACTTTCAGGCCTTGTAAATACAACGAGCCCTTCTAAATAAATCCTTGCTGAGCATAGTCTGTTCAAGCCTTCTAAATAAAATGAGCCTTCCTTTCCAGCTGGTTCATTTCTGCTTGCAAAGCATTTGAACCAGCCAGAAATATGTGCGCCGTGAGCTCAATAAGGACAGGCTGGTAGCCCTAATGAGCTGTCATCATCGCGCACGTGATGATGTCAGCTAAAGTGTAAAAAATAAAAACAAAGTGAAAAAAATTAAAGAAAAAAATCGGAAATGAAGGGGTGCCACTCGGGAATCGTGGCACCCCATTATTTGGACCCCAAAATTTGGTAAAAAACGAGTAATTCGGAACAGTTGGGAGGTATGGTCCCAAGGTCTCTTATCAAACTTTTGTTGTTAAGTACACTACCGCCTATGTGGTAATTCATGGGTACAGAGTTTTTACCAAAAAGAATGACAATGCACTTTTTGGAATTGAGCTTGAGGCCATGGCTTTGACACCAAGCATCTGTTTTAGTGAGGCCCTTTTGTAGGATGCCCACATCGTTAGGAGTTTCCATTATGGCTCCTAGTTTGCAGTCATCTGTGAACTTCATTAGCCAAAGACCTTCTGTGTTAGCGTGTACTTCTGAGAAGTAAATACCAAACAGGAGAGGACCAAGGCTGAACCCTGTGGTACTCCACTTGTCACTGGTCTGAAGTCAGATTTGGAGTCTGCTACTTTCACTGTGTGGGTTCTGTCAATGAGCCAGTTGGCAATCCATCTTATGACATAGAGATTTATACCTGGTTTAGTGAGTTTATCTATAATTCCAGAGAGGGGGATAGTGTTGAAAGCCTTGGCGAGATCTAGATAGGCTGTGTGAACCACCTTACCCTCATCTATGGCTTTGGTGACCGCTTTAAAGAAGTCTATCAGGTTTAGGAGACATGATCTGCCTTTTACAAACCCAAACTGGGTGGGGTCCAGAGTTTGGAGATTATCAGTGTCATTGTTTATAAGTTTCATGATGATACATTCCATAGCCTTGCAGACCAGGCTCATCAGGCCAATGGGATGGTAGTTCCCGTGTTCCATGGTGGCTCTGACTTTGTGGAATAGGATAACCATCGCTGTGCACCATTCAGTAGGCACAAAGCCTGAGGTGAGGCTATGATTAAACATGGCACTTAGGTGGGGTGCCAGTTCATTCTGTAGTTTGTGTAGAACACAGCCTGGGATGTTGTCAGGTCCCATGGATGCTGTGTTCTTGGCTGTGGAGAGTGTGGCTTTTACCTGGGCAGCCATGATTACAGGAACTTTGCATTCTTCCAGTATAGAGATGGGCCCTTTAAGGGGTGAGAATGTGTAAAGTTAGCACTAAGCCTATCTGCCAAGATGTTGGAAATATCAGTTGGTTCTGTATATTTAGTGCCATTGTGCTGTAACTCAGAGCAGATCTGAGTGTTGCCATTGAGATTCCTGACATAGCTATAGAATGCTTTGTGGTTGCCTTTAGAATCAGTGGCAATTTTGTTTTCGTAACTAGCTTTGGAGGATTTTATGAGGGATCTCAGCTTTTTACTGAGGCTTATCAGGGAGTTCCTCCAATCATGGTATTTTACTTTTTTTTGCAACAGTTTCTTTCTTCTGTTGTAGAGTTTGTTTATGGCAGGGGACTACCAGATTGGCTTCCTTTTTTTGGAGGATAACATCTTGGTTCTGTTAGGGATTGCACGATCCATGCACTTGTGTAAGTGCTTATAAAGTGCATTTGTGAAGGATTCAGAAGTTATACCTCTATTGTCCATCTGCATGCGTGTCATGAAGTTTGTCACTTCTGTCTTAAGAAATGTGAAGTTGACTTTGTAGAAATTTTTTACGGTGGTTTCCCTAATGGGGTGGGGGCAGGATGTGGATGTCTAGGGTGATTCGCTTGTGTTTGGATCTGACCAACAAGGAATTGACCTCTGGTGTGATACACCAGTTGCTTGTGTTGGTAATGACCAGGTCTAGGATATTGCTGCCCCTAGTGGGGGTGTGGATAAGTTGTTCCAAGGTGCTGGAACTTATGAATTCCAGAAAACGTTGAGCAAAAGAGTCGGTACATGGGTAGTTTTCCCAGTTAATGGTGGGGTAGTTGAAATTGCCCATTATTAGGGTGTTAGGTTGTACCTTAATATTTTCAAGTGTATCAAGAAATGAGGAGTGGGAATCCTGGGGCATGGTGGGGGATCTGTAGCAAGCTACAATTTGGATTGTGGTCTTTCCCAGAGTTAGTTGCACTTGGATAATCTCAGATGCATTATGCTGACCAACTACCCTGAAGGTGTGGATATCCTTAATGAATATGGACACATCTCCGCCTTTAGTGTTTCGGTCCAGGTTAGGTGGCCAAAAGGTGTGGTGTGAATTATAGCCTGGTAATGCAGGGGTGCTCTCTGGAGCCTTGAACTAGGTCTCTATCACTGCACAGATGTCGATGTTCTCCATTTTAAGGAGTGCCTCGAGTGAGTGCATTTTGAGGTTTAGACGTCTAGCACTAAGTAGCATTACCCTCAGATTTTACTTGCTTGTACCTGTCACAGTTGTGAGTATGTCATTTGAACCTTGCCTAAAAAAGGCACTATAGGGGTGGCAAGTGTCAGTGTCCATAATCCCAAGCGTGACAGGTGCAGGCCATCTCTGGCAAAGCATTGTGGTCTGTCAATCATGTCATCCCAGGCAGACAGATACTGGATCCCCTTAGAATGACACTAGTAGCTTAGTCAATTGTTGAAGTCAATCATTTTGTCTTTGTACTGTGGTATCTTTCTGAGTGATGGCAGGATGCTACTCAGGGCTAGAGTCATACCTGACTGGGCTACTACAAGATTCAACAGCCCCTTCATGTCTCATTTCATGTAGTCCAGGGAGGTACATCTCAGGTCATTCACACCAACATGGACAATGGCAGAGTCATATTTGTACTTGTTGTGGAGTGACCTGAGTCATGTGATTTATGTGGTGGATCCTGGCACCTGAAAGGCAGTTGACAGTAACTTTCTCCTTGCTTAGCCTGGTGAGTGGAACATCAGTGTGCCTGACTATAGAGTCACCTATGACTAGAGTGTTGGGTATGTTTTTATGCATTATGGGCTGTGGTTGAGTGGCACACTGAGTTTGTGGGCTATGTGTCATTTGGGTTGTGTTGGGGGGGGGGTGGAGGTTGCTTGTGTTTCTGCTTTGCAGGTCCCTGTTGCTCATATCCTGGAGCTGTCTGTAAAACATCTTGCTCTATGTATTCTGGGTTCATACATTATACTATATATACTATTTCCTGAGCAGTTACTAGTCATGAGTTGTTTTCCTGGTTTCAAGATTTTAGGTGTTAATTTAGAAATATTTAATGGGCTCTAACTAACATATATCAGATCTGGAACAGAAAAGGTAGCTATGGCTAGGAATTTGTAATATGCATTGTTGGATCTTTAAGCATTGTTTCAGTAATGGAATTGGAATCAGTCCTCTATAATTAGAGAAAAGCTTCTACATCACTAATCTTACTGTTGTGTTTTGTGACATACATAAAAAAAAATCTTCAATTCTGAATTTTTTCAACTTGAAAATAAGAAAAAACTGTGATCACAGAAAATGTCCTATTCAGTATTTGTGCTCCACAGTGTAAAATATGATATTATTCTGGTGCGAAGACCTCTGGCTAATTATCCACCTCACTGTTGACTGACACTGAACTCCGTCTTTTACACTATGTCCTTAAACACTGACTAAGTTTCACCATTTTGTTTTTGGTATGAAGGAGGCATATAATTGGCTGAGAATATCTCACAAAGCTTTTGTATTTTCCTGCATGTCATAGTATGTTTGATATTATCATTTTATCCTATAGCAATGTGAACAATCACCATGTCATAATTATCTTTAATTCATTTTAAACTTGCTGATATCTCATCAATGTTTACCATAGGAAGAAATGATACTCACAAAAACTGTTTGAAAATTCAATTTAGTATAGATGTTTTTTGTGCACAGAAAGTTATCAGTTGTTGGGATTTTTGAGGGTCCAGGTCATAGTGTCTGCCATATGGGCTTTTAATCTTGCTTGTTTCATTTATAATACCTGTATAAGTTCTTACTATGTATTGTTCCAGCTGACACATGAATGAGACCATTTGAATTACTGTCATCAGGAGCATGTCGGTGGAATATGCTGCATACTGAGATTCTAAGGATTTGTCAATCTTATGGCTTCATGAAGTACAAGTATTATTTATGAGTGTGAATTCTTCAGAACCACAATGTTCATAATCAGAAGGCAACAGTGTTAATAAGAATTTAATGTTATATTCTGTGTATGCTCACGCATGTTTCAGGTATTTATATAACAGATATTGCCATTAAAAGATTTATTTCTTGACTCTCCCATAGATTATGTCTGGCTGCTCAAGTTGTTCTAGGCCATGGGTAAAGATATATATTTTACATTTAGAAATATTCATCATTTAAAATACTAAGTTCATCTGTAATAACTTGATCTATTAATAATTTAAACTTATTCTCTGTTTGGTGCCTTAAATTAGCATCTAGAAATATAGTCCTTATGATAATATACTCAAATTTCTTACTAAATATCCAATCTTTAAACACTTGGCTTTAATTTTAAAATATTCACAGATTTTCCATTCTCAGGTAGACGTTTGTTCCATAGACTAAGTAATATTTGTATTAAAAAAATGATTCCTTTTACCAGCTATTATTTAGTGCAGTTGTAGTACTTGTGAAGACTTTAGTCCAAGCATCATTCTCAAACTTTCATCATTTAAAGCTTTGTATGAAAAGCACATCTTATTCAAATGACACATTGCTAAAATCTCATTGAATACCCATGCCAAGCTAGTGATGGTATCTGCTTGGCTAATTTTCTCTGAACTTGCTGTATTAGGTTTATATCATTTATTATATGTAAGAAGAACACTGAATTTTGTTCTAATATCAGTTGCCCCGGTCCCCTTCAATAAACACATCACACTGAATGACATTTGACGACCTTTATTAAACTTCCATAACTTTGATTACCAATTTTATTTACATCTGGACATAGCATAGTTGATTCTAAACACAGCATGAACATCCTTGTAATGTTAATCAGGACAGCGTACCTGCTCATCCTGCCAGGTAAGCAGCGTCCATACCTTTGCTTGCTTATTTTACTTATAAACCTCCTTGTAATATTAATCAGGATAGCGTACCTGCTCATCCTGCCCAATAAGCAGTGTCCAAACCTTTTCTTGCTTACTTTACTTATGAAGCAGCATCAGCCTAACCCCTTCTGAAGATGTCCCAGGACAACTTGGTTTGTTACCAAACCTCATTTGATGTATATACATAAATATGTTGCATACAACTGCATTAAATAACAGACCTGTATGACTTACAGTACTTTGGCGTTGATAACCAAGACATTTTCTTTAAATATTCCATAAAATTAATTGACTCCCACACATCAATTTATTTAATGATAGATTACTGTTAGGTGGCAAGGCAAACATGTCATATTTTTATAACATCCTTACCTATTTACATGCACTTTTGCATGCATAATTAACAGCTCACAGATTTTCATTGCTATTCCTTGGCTGATAATGGCAGAAAAAAAATACAAATTCATAAGAGACTGTTTTATTTTTTTAAAAGCTAGCACAAATGGTTTGCCCTGGTGTTTTCCTTCAGATATTTCATACCTGAATGGGCTTGGCCCATATACGCTGCCTTCGGTGATGTGTAACACTATTAATTTGTTTGCTCAGGAAATGAACAAGTAGTCTATCAGTCTATTCCAACAGGAATAAAATGTGACAGCCAACTGATGAATTAGTGAAACATATGACTAAAGTTAATAGATGGAACATTAAGAACCATAGCTGCATATCTCCCATCTGTTGATGTATTAAAAAGCAGTTGAAAAAGTGGCATAAAAACAGCCTTGGTAAACCACAATGCAGGAGAACTTAACTCTTAAACTGATGAATGTTGTATTTTGTAGCGCAGTATAATGCTCTTCTAGTAAATACATTTAGCTTTTTTGACAGGTTCATCTGCTCTTTCCCACCACAACCAGTGCATTACATTTAAGCACAAATACTGTATAAGAACACATATTATAGATGAGCAATTTAGTTTTACCAATCAAGAAATAGTTGTTTGAAAAAAAAAAATTGTGTACCTGCAGGGACATATATGGACATGAGGAGGGCATGTTGACATACCTCTCAAAATCTTAACACAAGAAATATGGACAAATCAAAAATAATGGGGGGATAAAGCCCCAAAAATAGGGGCATATTTTAAATATTGCTCTTATAAACTTAAATTACAACAAAGAAATCTGAGACCAGGAGCTGAATTAAGTTAAACTTAGAAAGTTGCTGGAATAAAAGAGTTAGCATTAGCATGCATCTTCTGAAGCTTTTGAATTCTGAACTTGAAATGTTTTTCACTATTTAGTGACTTCAGTCCTCAAACATTTGCCAGAAAGCCACAAATTTTAAGAGGAACAGACCAAAAACACGAGGCAAAAATCTGGGCATTCTGTGAAACATTTGAGATTTATGCATGCTGACTTTCAATAGTCAGTGAGCAGATGTCAGTATCATCTCTGGAATTTCAGGCAGAAATCTTAACAGAGACAGTGGGCTGATCTTCTTAAAACTGGTAGCCATGCTAGACACAACTTCCTATGTTTGTTTTCACAAAAGCCACCCTGATATACAATATGTTTCATTTGTTTTTGCCCATACAGACATGCTAATAAAAAATATGCTTTCCCTTTCAGAGTAGTTATGTGTTTATGCTTGCATATGTGCTCTAGCATGTCCATTTGTCTGCCTTTATTTTTTAAATGAAAGTTTTTTTATATGAAAGGATTCACAGCTTTGTTTTTTGCTTATTTCTAGTTTTTATAATGTCTGAAGAGGCAAATGCATTATTCTTCATAGCAAAATGATTGCTTGTTGATTTTGTCACTGAATTACATTTTGTATGTTGTGAAAAACATGCTAATACATTTGTTCATTACTCTAATGATATAAAGCTGTTAAAATCAACAGTGCATAGTGATTTATCTGCAATGTCACCTTTCAAGACTGAGCATGCATGACTGAAAAGGAAAACCATCTGAGGCTGAGACCTTCAGGAAATGTACATCTGAAACAAACAAGGTGTCAAAGAAGGGCAGTTTTGAATTGCAAATCAGTTTGTTATGATTCATGGAAATTTTGAAAACTTCACACCATGTGAAGGATCAGGTCATGTTCTTTTACTCTGGGCTGATCTTTTAACATTAGTTATCAAACTCATAAGGGTACTCTTTTGTTTCCAAATGAACACATGCAGTGATATATGTCAAAAATTGCTGAAATGAAAGCATCAGCAATGAGTTGAAAGCACTGTAAGGAGATTACTGCATTTCTTTCCTTTGGCCATTAATATGTGTGCTTTTTTGCATCTCCTACTGAATATGGTTACCTTGTAGTTTCTATAAATCTTGTGAGTTAAGCTTTTAACATGTATTATAGCACTGCAGTTTGCTTACAGAGAGTGTGCATGTAACTTATTTTTTATCAGTTTGTTTTTTCTTTGCTTCGCAATTTACAACTTATGTTGCCATAATGTTTTGAAAATTCAGCACTGATCTCTGAGATGTATTATATATGATTATACTACATTCAGATGTATGTTATATATCCAGTTATCCAAAACCTTACAAATACATACTGTATTTTCATAGATGGCATAAGAACAGAGTTGAACACAATTTTGTTAATACTAAGAATACATCAGAAACCTGTCCTACTGAAAAACTCATTTCTGGTTTGTGTTTTATGAAATTCTCTATTCATGACAAATAACAACAATAATAATACTACTAATAATAAGATGTGTAATAATAATAATAATAATAATAATAATAATAATAATAATAATAATTATTATTATTATCATTATTAAAAAGTCGCATGGTGTCTGTTGATTTTGCACTTTGGATCAGATATGGCAACTTAATGTCATTTTATGTGTATTTGATGAAGCAAGAAATCTTTTTTTTTTTGCACATTTCTAACTGTGATTTGTATAATATGCATAACAAATAGCCTCCCTCTCTAGGACAAGGATATCCTCATGACACTTTAAATGTTCACAGTGATATAATGGTTTCCTTCTAACAAATTATATTGATATTTAAGCCATTTGCTTGACCTCCTGTGAATACAAGACAGCGCCTTGATATTTTAAAACATCAGTCATGAAAGTTAAAAACAAACACACACACAAATGCACACATGAATATGCACGTACACGCACACACACAAAGACACAGATGCA
Organism: Protopterus annectens; assembly: GCF_019279795.1. Classification (NCBI taxonomy): domain Eukaryota; kingdom Metazoa; phylum Chordata; order Ceratodontiformes; family Protopteridae; genus Protopterus; species Protopterus annectens. Next base: position 238,767,436 of record NC_056736.1, on the reverse strand, counting down.
AGTGCCTAAAAGCATACACAAGAACACAGACAGACATATGTGCATACCTAATTACAACTGCAGACCATTAATAAATTAATAAATAAAAGAGAAAATTAGCTGTGTGAACAAGAACTTCCTAGTAATGAGACTGACAGTACAAAAAAATAATGAAATCTGCAGAAAATCACTACATACTAACTGACCATAGGAATGAATGTACATGTGCATTTGAGTGTGTAGTATAGAAGAACAACCCTTGCAGAATTAGTCACTCTGCAGTGTGAAACTTGGCTCTAGATGATTGTCACTGTTAAAGTGACACATCGACCCCATGTGCAAAGCTGGGGAAAAGGGGTTGTGGATGAACGGATTTGGGAAAAAAAAGGTTGCATCAACATTGTTAACCAAAACAAATGAATTGTTAAACCAGGGATGGAATACAGAACTAAAATTAATCAGTAGTCATTGTTAAACAATGTATGGAGAATAGCATTGCAATGCAGGGCTGCTGTTTGCATTTTGATTTACATAAATTAAATTATAAATACAAAATTAGCATTTCTCTCTGCATATAATACCATAACAATATTCATTGGAAATAACCAGTTTGCACTCTTTAATGCTGATTCCATAAACCTGACAAAAACCTGACAAAAAGCAGAGGTAACACAAAACAAATTTAAAAAGACATTATTTTTCCTTTCATGTCAGGTGTGTTATGCCCTGAATCAGTTATTTAACATAAACCTCTGACTCAGGCTGGGACTCATAAATGTAAGAGAAGTGCTAAGCATGAAATAGTGAGGTAATGGAGATGTACTGGGTATGGGCAGTTCATAGACACAGACTGCATTAGTGTACAGTGGTTGAAATTGACATATGTTAGAGGATATGACTGTACAAAAATATGTAACCTGCAAGTGTGTCACATAGAATGTGCAACTGAAAGATCCTGAAAATTCAGATCAGTTCAGAGACATATAAAAATGTGGTGCTGTGCGGCTCTACTTACCTGTTTAGAAAGCCAAACTTCATGGCGTATATGATGGACACTAGGAACTGCTGCAGAAGCAGTAGAGCATCACATTTTGTAAGCTGCCATTGGAGTTAGTGCTCATATTGTTACATGGCATAGCTGTCTTTCCCAAATGATTAAGTGCAAGTAACATCTGACTTACAGCCAATTGACAAAACAACAGATAGATAGTGGACTGTTTTTGAGTGGAAATGGATCCTGCAAAACATCTTGGTATGCTGTGCTGTGTCTCTCTCACAAGTGGAATCAATGAAATGTGAGAAATGCCCATTCCTGAGAATACAAAAGTATCCCCGGGATTCATGAAGCTCGGCATAAGGCTTGCACCGGCCGTGCGGCGTATATATGGAGTAGTAGCGCCATATACATATTAATGAAGGCGTGCAGCTGCCACAGCCACGTGCATAGGAAATGTGCGCGAGTGCATGGGGAGTATCGAAGTTACGCACAGAGGCGTGTCAATGTCGGCTGTCGATGAGCAACCTAAACTGCTGAATATTATATTCCACCTGCAATAGTAATCGCACCTATCAGTGTCCGTGGATACTGAAAAGTATGCAAAGCATGCAAGATAGTTCCTGTGAACAGAAAATGAAGAAGCAAACACAAATGCATGGTAGGGAATAACGGGTCCCTAACCCTTGAACAAATGACATGGAAAACCATCTGCCCGTAGTCCAACGTAGTGTAGATAGCTATACCATGTGGAAGTGAAACGCATCATATGTTAGAGCGCCGCCAGTAGGTATGTCCAGCTCAATGGATAGGGTCACCAGCTGACCCATAATGTGAGGGAGGGTACATAGCTGGGCAGATGTGTCCATAACAAAATACATGAGGAGAAATGTAGATATATTTAGCAACCGTATGTCTGAATCATATCCCACAAGGCATGTAATAGTCACATACAAAAGGTATGTCCGCATTTCACATACCAAATGTGATAGGAAATAGAATACACATGTAAACGAAACAGAAGGAGCATATAAACAGCTAAAACAAGAATGACACATGTAGGCCGAAAGGAACAGTATGATCCATACCGTCGACTAAGATTACCACCTGTCCCAGTTTGCGAGCAACAGTCCCTCTGTGGGCAGATGTGTCCTGACACAAGCTTGTAAAAATGGCAAATGTCCAGAGATTATAGGACATAATTATTCCTTAGACGTTATGTAATAGTTGCATTAAACAGTTTCTCTGTACGTATATTACATAAATGTCATAAGAAACAGAATAAGCCACCAAAATGCTACAAGAATAAGCTTAGATATAGGCAAGAATTGTAAGTTCTATCTGCCGAACTGACCGTGGGTATGTGTCAGCCTGTAAAATGTGATGTGTTCACTGCAAATGTCACACTGTGGCCAATTGAAAAGGTGGAAACCCTACCATCGATTGTGGGGAGGCATTGTCCACAACAGTCGGATATGTGTAAGGAATAGCTTGGACATAGGAAAAGGTGCCATCCTACCAATGAGTACAGCAGGCTGGCAAAATCCGGAAGTCAGCGGTATAAGCCGAACTTGTATGTGACACAGTTGAATGGGTAGTACCCGGGTATACCAACCAAGTAATGAAAGTAAAGTATGGGCGTGTACCTATGTACGTGAGGTATAGCATGTGTAAAGCAAATATGGCAGGGTAGTCCACACAACCATAAAGGTACCTGACACATGTAGGGTATTCAATGTGTTACTCTGGCCGTGTCATGGGCTAACAACCAAAGTAGTGATCTATGGGGTGTGAGGAATTTGCGTGTGAGAGGTGGATGGGTAATGGTAAAATCCTCCAAGGCGATACTGTGTCGTATGCAGAAAAGGTGAACCGGAGGTGTATGATGGGGCAGCGGGTGAAGCTGAAAGAAACACAAACACATGTAAAAACAGCTGCAAGACAAGCAGACAGGCCATAGTGTAGAACACAATCCTACAAACATATGAATATGGACATGTGCGATACAAATGTATAGATATGTCACCATCACATACCCACAGATTGGTCCTGATGGAACTGGCCATAACAAATGCAACACACTTGGATGCATAATGGCCTACCCAGCATCCCCTCCGCATCACACAACCCGGTCCCGTACCAGAATGTCCACCAAATCCAGCCGTACTTGGCCTACTGGGTCATTGCAGACACAGCTCCACATAGTGACCCCTACGCATATGTAGTAGGTAGTGTCACCCTAGGCAGTTTCAGTATTGCAAACCATGTATCCCTTGCATGTAAAACCCCCTGCACATTTTCGTAAAGCCACAAAAATCTTCGGAATCTGTCTTGTCAAATTTTTGGGATATCCCTCATGGGATAACTAACCTGTGTAAATAGTAGAATGGGTATGGAGACACGATGTCCAATCTTGTAGATATCTGGACACAAGGCAGAATGTGCAGTAGAGGTCCATGACACTGTCCAGCCCTAAGTGGTCATGCATAACCTACTACCCAGGATAAAACACCTTCCCATGACGCACGTGTCCCGATACGAATAGGCGGGAGAATATATTGCACACATTCGCATAGTGGCAAACGGCATAAGGGTGATGAAGACACTGACGTAAACAGGATAACCCTGATCAAGTGTGAGGGACACTTACTGTGTGCAGGCATGACCGACCATACCTGTCAACCTGTGTGAGCAAGATATCTGGACAGAGCCATGAATAAAAGTGAGACAAAGGCCCAAAAGTAGGGACAATTTGTAAAGATAGCTCTTAGAAACATAGACATTTGATAGAATAACAGTTTGCACATTGGCATTAATGTCCTGAAGAGTATGAAGTCTGAAACCCAGCTGTCTGTCATCATGTTCCGACTTCAGTCTTTAATGATTAGCTACTGCTGTGCCAGAACACAACAGCATATTACAGAGGTCCGGACTCCGTACATATTTACAGTAACAACCTTTCACATTTGTGTAATGTACAACTGCATATCTGTAGTCACTTCATGTCCAAAATAATAATGACCATATGACTGAATACAGGAAATAGTCAAATGTGAATGGGAACACCCCTCACCGTGGAGTATGGACTGTAACAACCCTACCCATAATATGTATTGCCAACAGAATAAGCTGCTGACAGGTGCCCAAACACCTGTGTCTGTAAACACAGGTAAAAATTCATAATAGGGAGAAACTCCCTGTCCATGTGCTTCGTCTGACATTTGAACTCAGCCAGGGAAGTTCCGTTCACCAGGCGGACAAGCCTAAACCCAGATCACTACACGAACACCCTGACAATCAAAGACCTGTATGTGCCAGGACTATAAGCCTTGGTGTTCTGCATATCCTTGGAGTGATTAACAATGCAGCTGGGGTCCACAGTAGTAGGCAATAGGGAATGTGTAATATGTAGTACCGTGTTTTTCCCAGCAGGAGAATGGATGCCTGTGTTGTAAGTGAAGCGGTGAGGCATATGTTGATGTAGCTAAGTACAATGGGTATGCATATCAATGAGGCAGAACACCAATAGAATAGTGGTTCCGGTATCCGGCCAACATGAATGCAGTCCCGGTTGAACTACGACCACAGCACATATAAGTTTAAAGTGTAATGAATGCGTTTGTGCTGTAAACACATTTAAATATGTAAAGGTGAATGTGTGTTTCGCATATGTCCGTAAACTGGAATACAGTTATGTAACTGTTACGGTCACAATTAGGAAAGGCCACGTAAGCACAAATATTTATTAAACATATGTAACCCACAATAAGGATATGCAAGTGCGCCTGCGCATGTGTAATCCGCTCACAGCATAGCAAATGAATGCTGTTTTCTCCACGTTTTATATATATATATATATATATATATATATATATATATATATATATATATATGGCTCATACCTGTTAACCCCGTAAAGTAAGAAACCGGACAAAGCCATGAAAACAACTGGTACAAATAGGGACAATTCCAGATATTGCCCTAACAAACATAGAAAGTGGATAGAATAACAGGTGTTTCACTAGCATGGATTCTCTGAAGGGTACGAAGTCATAACCTCAAATGTTTGTCATTATTTTCCAACATCAGTCTTTAATGATATGCCACTAATTTGCCAGATAGCCACAAGGTTATAAAAAATGGACCAAAGATGAGAGGCAAACATCTGTACATTCTGCAAAAATCTGTACAGTTGAAAGGTATGATATGGATATATATATCTGTGTATACACATATATCCACAGACTTAAACCAAAGAAATTTATGAAATGAGGAATGTGCAGACATATATGGACATATGTATATATGTCATATATATATCTATACACGCACGATACATTAATAGATATATACACAACAAACAAACATATGTCCTTGTAGATATAACACATGTACATAAATAGGTCACGGTATAGCTATTATGGATAGACAGACAGACATGCATGAAAGGTGAATACACTGCTGCTTTCCAAACCATTGCCCGGAAAGTACCAGTGTGACAGACCTGCAAGTTCTACACTTTAAACAAGGATATAGGTGTCCTTTGCAGGACCCCAAAAATTTATCCCGTACTAAGTGTGTACAATAATCATCGATGCAAAGGAGTCACAGCTGCAACTACGATATAGCTGTACATGCAATAGTAGCACGTGCAAAGGTAATAACACATGGGTCGATAGACTGTATGACATACGACCTGATATCTGGAGAGTGGAGAGTGCTTAGAAGTGTCTTTATACTTTATTATCGCTCACATTAAATATGTCTAATGAGTACTGTGGAGGGGTGTCAGGTATGGGAATCATGGGTATGCAGAAATGGGCCTAGGTGTTGGTTGGCACAGATTTATTAGGGCCGCCCCATGGGAGTGATCAATATACCTATGTGGGTATAGCACACACCTATATTTTCCAAAAAGGTTGAACCCATCTACTGGATATTGTGTAAACCATTGGGGGAAGACATAGGGACTTATATCAGTGTCATGTAGGCGATTATCATGGATGGACATGCGTACGACCAAGATGGTAACCATACCTTCCAACCTTTCAGAATAAGACAACTGGACAAAGGCATAGTACATGAAATACAAATAGGGACTATATTAAATATACCCCAGACAAAGTCAGAACATTGATAGAATAATGGCATAGTCAGGAGTACGAATGTTATGAGGGTTATTTATCATGAAATACAAATGTCATTCATTATTATCTAACTTCACAGTCCTTAATGCCTTGCCAGTAATTTACCAGAAAGGCACATTATTATGAAAAAAGTAACAAAATCATAGGTCAAACCTCGGGACATTTACCCATCATGTGTACAGGTGAGAGGTATGAAGAATACCCATCCTAAATAAATGTACAGAACTAGTGATACTAGGTGGACAGGTGAGAAGAAATACGTCAGGACAAATGACAAAACATGTACAAGTCAAAAGCATGTACCTCGACAAATGTGAATGACAACGTATGCCCTGTGAAGGTCATTGTGGAAGGTTAATAGAATCAAAAGAAATGTGTCCCTCAGGGTGTCATGCAGTGTCCCCGATACAGTGTCCAGTCCCCCATACTCGCACGTGAGTTCTGCCACTGACGGAAAGCGCAAATACCGGTGAACACATAAGATACATGATAGAATAATAAGTGTGGATAAGCACCTGTTGGCCTTTGTGAGGAATACAACCCTCTGGATGGGTGTGTCCTGCAATAGGAATGTAATGGCATCTCACCTGTGATGCCGCCATATATTGTGTGTATTGGTGTAAGAAAATGATATCCTGTATCAGAAACAGATACATGTTAGAAGAAACAGTATTATCGACTGCAAGATAACTCAGAAAGTATGAAAAGCGCTGCAGCAGGAAGTTCAGTATTGACCGCAGGTATGTGCTGACATGTCAAATGACACAGCAGTCTATATAAAGTACCTATAGGGCTGTCACCTTTACAAATGAGTGGGAGCTGCTCTGTAGAAATGCCAGACGTAGCAGGTCACAACATACCCACACCCATGCATACACCACATATAGACATAGCACACAGCAAAGCCTAGGCCATGATACACAAATCCTCTGGCGTGTACGAGTAGAGTAAGAGTAGTGCAAGGAAAGATGTCTGCCAAGCTATTCAGCAAACTCCTGTAGGGGCGTGTAGGACTGCCCGTAACACGAACGTTGCACGGACAATGTTGGGATTTGCAACATACCCCATTTGTATGTGAAAGCTATGCAAATGATGTAAATATGCGATACATGAAACAGTAAGCTGTCCGTGCAAGAGCAGAGTTATGTGCAGAAATGTACCCGGATGTTCAGCGAGTAACGTTCTGCACGTTGCTAAATGGAGCAATGACAGCTGCAAATACAGTATGAATACAGTCGAAGAAGCATGCCAATGTCCAAATACAAGACCAGTGGCATTATTGTCCATTGGATATCAATATAATTGTAGTTGTCCTCCCCCGATCTCCGGTGTGGAAGTGTAGCGCAGTGGCACGAGAACACGCTGCGCTTCAAATCAAGTCAAATATGTATAATATACATACAAAATGTAGGTTTAGTTAGATGTTAGTACGCCATGCAGATGAATGGCAATCTGGAGACAACATGGCTACTGCGTACTGGTTGTTGTGTGTGGAAGCACTCTGTCAGAGATGTAACGAAGCATTTGTAGGCAATCTGATGCAAGTGAGGCTGAGGATAGTGGTGAATCACAATATGTCATGCCATATGGGCCAAGCCTCTACAGTGTAGTGTAGGAAAGGGGACTATTAGAGTAGAAGATAGGTGACAACATGAGTGTGTATGTATAAAACACTGTAATCTTACCGGAGCAGTGTCACATGTTTGCTGTCAGTACTCATCAGTGTAAGAGGCGTGTTATGATCTATCCTAGGGAAAGTCAGGAGATTGACGGTGTACGCCATGGATACCACCGATGTTTCCTGCAAACCTGCCTACAGTGTGTCTGCACCTGTGCGTGCCAGTATGCCCAAGTAAGCATGTGTGCACGTGTGTCAGCCAGTGTGCGCATGTTGAAGAACGAGTAAGCTAGTGTACGAATGTTGAAGCCCGTGTAATGTCGTGTATGCCAGTGTACGCGTTTGTAAGCATGTATAAATGTGTACTACACACATCACACACATACTGCACACTCAGAAACACATGCTGCCAATACTACACACATCAGTGAAATGGCACATGGATGGGGAATACATCATCAGAATTAACAGTGCTGTAAACTATGCTACATTGAGGGTCATAGCTGCAATGCATCATGCCTGCTGATATACACCTAGAAGGATATCACACTTTGTGTTAACAACATTCTAACATCAATACAGTGGTATAAAGCCACCGTGTGCATCAGCACCAGGCTAGTCTGATCCTGCATCAATGTTACATATCACAGGTGGTGGCACAGGTGACATCATATGCACAGGGTGTGGTGTTACATTTCCAGAGCTGTCATTGAGCCATCCAATCTACACGTAGGTATGTGTGTGTGTGTGTGTGTGTGTGTGTGTGTGTGTGTGTGTGTGTGTGTGTGTGTGTGTGTGTGAGGGACAATGGTTATTGCATGGCCCAATGGTGATGCAATGGGTGTGTGTATGTGATAGCCCTAGCTGTTTGTGGTAAGTGTGTGTGTCTGCATATACACAGGTACAGCATGTGTTAGCCATATACAGGAGGTTGTGGGACAGTCACAGACCGTACCTGCCAGGCTGTACAGATCACAATTACTGGCCATGGACACCCCTCCATGCATCCAACACTAACCCAGTCCTGCACCTGTCAACGTATACACATACAGTCTGGGATATGTACCACAACCTGTGGATAAACGGGAGTCAGTAATGTTAACCTGAGTTGCATAGTATTGTCAGTTAATACATACGTATATGAGCCATACTCACCCTCCAAAGTAATAACCACTGCTGACTGTTGCCGAGATGTGCACATGACCATTCAAAGGTGCTGTACTAACATTGTTTCCAATGCCCTTTGTAATACCCAGCAACACAATAACCGGTCACTACACAAGTATAACCCAGGATCACTACAGCACACAGTATGTGCACTATTACAGAGCCATAGCAGATGTACATACATCCAAGATGATCACGCACAGATAATGCAGCACATTCAAGAGTGATAATCTCAACATACATATCTATACACAATATATATATATATATATATATATATATATATATATATATATATATATATGTAGATAGATATATACACACACACACACAACACACTTGGCAGGGTTGGGAGCAGAACACAGACGTGACCACTGTACCACACAACAGCATTACACAGTTACAGAATGCGCTACAGTGATTAGTAGATCACAGCATTCACACAGGCATACGTCTAGCCTGCAGACAGCAGCATCAAAGGCAAAGACGACGCACGGATGTTATGGAGAGTGAATACTGTAAAAGCAATGTACTGTAGTCATGCAGCTGGAAACACACACACACACTTTGCAGGGCTGGGAGTCGAACATGCACCTACCTACCCTATCACACTACAGCATGACGCATTTACAGAATGCACGACCGAGATAACTGAACACAGCAGTCCCAGACGCATACTTCTAGGCATGTGTCATCATCCACAAAGGCAAAGACGCCGGTAGGAAATATCTGTGGTGTGAGGCATATAAAAGCATGACTGAGTCCCCAGGCAGATGGGAACATGTGCACACACACACACACACACACACACACACACTTGGCAGGGCTGGGAGTCAAACATACACCTACCTACGCTATCACACTACAGCATGACACATTTACAGAACGCGCTACTGAGATTACTGAACACAGCAGTCCCAGAGGCATACTTCTAGGCATGTGTCATCATCCACAAAGGCAAAGACGCCAGTAGGAAATATCTGTGGTGGTAGGTGTCTAAATGCATGACTGAGTCCCCAGGCAGATGGGAGCATGCGCACACACACACACACTTGGCAGGGCTGGGAGTTGAACATACACCTACCTAACCTATCACACTACAGCATGACGCATTTACAGAACGCGCTACTGAGATTACTGAACACAGCAGTCCCAGAGGCATACTTCTAGGCACATGTCATCATCCCAAAGGCAAAGATGCCGGTAGGAAATATCTGTGGTGTGAGGCATCTAAAAGCATGACTGAGTCCCTAGGCGGATGGAAGCATGTGCGCGCAGACACACACACACACACACACACACACACACACACACACACACACACACACACACACACACACACACTTGGCAGGGCTGGGAGTCGAACATACACCTACCTACCCTATCACACTACAGCATGACGCATTTACAGAATGCGCTACCGAGATTACTGAACACAGCACTCCCAGAGGCATACTTCTAGGCATGTGTCATCATCCGCAAAGACAGGGACGCCGACAGGGATTGTATAGAGAGTGATCAGTCTGAAAGCATACAGACATATTACTGTCCCAATGTAGACGTAGACAAACACACAGCAGTGGTGTGATTGGGGCAACTAAAGATTTACGGAGCACTACAACAACAATACATAGACATGGGACGTGCCACGACAGTACACCCTTCAAGATAGTCGACCAGTGTGTACTCGGTAGGCATCCATCGTGACATTGAAAATGAACATCTGTTGGCTGGAAGACCACCATCGCTATACAGGATGTCAATGGCCATGCCCATGCACATAGGGACATCATTGACACAAGGTGTCACTGGCCATGGCCACACGCTTAGTAATACATGTCCGTTCGGACTGTACTGTGTGTCGATCTACACAACGGCGTACTGGGCATGCTCACACACTTAGCAGTTGCAAAGGGCCATCATGCATGCAGACGGAGTCTAAACATGCAAGGGCTCAGTTTGGACTGTCCTGTGTGTCCATCTACACAACAGCGTACTAGGCATGCTCACACACTTAGCAGTTGCAAAGGGCCATCTTGCATGCAGACGGAGTCTAAACATGCAAGGGCTCAGTTTGGACTGTCCTGTGTGTCCATCTACACAACAGTGTACTGGGCATGCTCACACACTTAGCAGTTGCAAAGGGCTGTCGTAAATGCAGACGGAGTCTAAACATGCAAGGGCTCAGTTTGGACTGTATGTGTGTCCATCTACACAACAGCGTACTGGTCATGCTCACACACTTAGCAGTTGCAAAGGGCCGTCTTGCATGCAGACGGAGTCTAAACACACAAGGGCTCAGTTTGGACTGTCCTGTGTGTCCATCTACACAACAGCATACTGGGCATGCTCACACACTTAGCAGTTGCAAAGGGCTGTCGTAAATGCAGACGGAGTCTAAACATGCAAGGGCTCAGTTTGGACTGTATGTGTGTCCATCTACACAACAGCGTACTGGGCATGCTTACACACTTAGCAGTTGCAAAGAGCCGTCTTGCATGCAGACAGAGTCTAAACATACAAGGGCTCAGTTTGGACCGTCCTGTGTGTCCATCTACACAACAGCGTACTGGGCATGCTCACACACTTAGCAGTTGCAAAGGGCTGTAGTAAATGCAGATGGAGTCTAAACACGCAAGGGCTCAGTGTGGACTGTCCTGTGTGTCCATCTACACAACAGCGTACAGGGCATACTCACACACTTAGCAGTTGCAAAAGGACATCTTGCATGCAGACGGAGTCTAAACACGGAAGGGCACAGTAAGGTATAACTGTCCCCACGCTCAGGGCGGACACTCACATGCAGTGACCAGTACACACTCAGGTGCCATCACAGCTGTCACAGGTGCAGATCACAGACATACACACCACAGTCTACACTGTAGCCCTCAAGAAATCACCATGTCGTTGGTGCAGCAATACACAGCCAAACTTTACCACAACACCGTGTGACACATGACCAGTGGACTGTACAGAGGTCTACAGCAACTGTGCAGAGTACACATGTAATGACAGGGTTCCAACAGGTGTTATGCATTGCAATGATACCACTATACATGACCAGGACAGCTCAACACATACCAGGGGCCCTGGGTCTTACACAGCTGTGACAGATGAGTGTTGCTGTACACCAACGAACACACATGTTTGGATATGTCATACATGTGATTTCAGTGGATGTGTGCATGGACCACACACACAACACATATGTACATAGCATAGCTTTTGCTGTCCCCCGTGCAGAAAGGTGGCTTAAGCAATCATACGCATGCAAATGGAAGGTGGGTCCATGTCTGTTGAATGCTCACGGTACAGGCGGTAGCAATGTTGACTGAGGACACATTCCCCTGTACTAGTCGCCGATGACACCCGTGATATCATACCACAGTCCATGTGTTATGTATGTCAACACACATGTCCACCAATAGCAATACATACAAACATAGCTACAGGAGACGCATGTATGACCAACACACATGTACAATCTGTACTGTGCATGCAGCAACCATGCATATGCAGTGGCTGATGTCTGTAACTCATCTGTGCCTAACTACAACATGCAGTCGCAATGCAGCCCCATCATTGACACCTGTATATGGTGACATACTGAGAGTACGGTTGGTTATACATCACGTATGGAGGGATGTGTGTACATAAAGTGGTGATCCACCTGTGTAGATGGATGTTTGCCAGGGATGGCTCACAGGTGTGTCACACGCCATCCTACCATGACATGTGCAAACAGTACGCTATGTCACTGTTACTTGACGGTGATGACATAACACTTACGCAGCGGTCAGGTGTTACCGACTGTACGTCACATGACACCTGTAACACTTACATCCTCCCGTGTGCATATAGCAGCACAATTGACAGACATAGCATTGGTACACATAATGCGGACAATACCACTGCATGTCTGTCAAACGTCTCATCATATGGCAGGTGTATCATTTCCAGCACTGCCATGTGTGTCCGCTTGTGTGACCACATATGCCACATATGGTGGGGATTACATCCCAATTGTTACACACCCCTGTACACCGTTGTAGAGATCTGTACATACTGCAGTGTGGAAAGCATGATGTCGGCAGGTGTGGTGCATCACACACATCGGCTATCCATATACACATTTGTGGTCATCACAGTGTGTGTGTGTATGTATGTATGGCTGTCTGGTGCTTGGTGTGAGGGTGTATGCTACCATACAGTGAAAACAGGATCACCAACCCCTCATGGTGATGCAGTCTACTACCCTGTTGATGCCATAGGTCCCAGCCGTACTGGCTACCTGTGCATGTTCCTTCTCTGTGTCATGTCGTGTGGGTGCAAAGTACTGTGAGGGTGATGACCTCATAGGCAAGGGTCCTCACCTCAACACTATGGGGTGTGCGTTATAGTGTTGTAGACCCCATGAATGTGGGCATGTTCCTGTAATGTGACAGGGTATTACTGCTACACAGTTTGGCCTCATGCTATCAAGTGGCCTCTAATGTCATCATTGGCCAGACCGCTGTGTACAACCCCTGCACCATGTCAACATACCTGTAATGTTTCCTGGTATGTATGTCACGTCTCTGACCGCTGTAGCCTGTTCAACTGACCACATGCTTCAGATGCAGTATATGTGCGGACATCTGTGTCATGTTACACTTTCCAACAGTCAGGTTGAGGGTACGTTTAGCATGCTGATATTGTCATACGTGCCTGTGAGTACTCCACAGTTACACCTGAGGGACTGCAAACACTGCTACCTGTAGGCACATGCCAGTACACCATAGGAGGGAACCAGGGCATCATTACCAACATGCTGTTACTGTTGTAACCGAGACACATACTGTGAACATATCACAATGCATACTGCACCTGTACTACATGGTATGTCTGGTGCATGTCGACAGCACACAACCGATGTCATATACATGTCTCTCACTATTCACACACAACCAATGCAACATACACTTCCCTCACTATGCATACACAAGTAATGTAAGCTACACCTCTCACTATTCTGTTCACCCTGTGCATCAGACCATTTGAGCATATCCCTGCACCGATGGTGTGGATGACAGGGATGCAGCACAGGTTCCATCATATGCACAGGGTGATAATGTTTGCCAGGGGCATAGGCTGCACCAATGGATGACATCATGTGTGTGGGTAAGGGCCGGTGATTTGATTGGACATGTCTGTTCAGTAAGCATGTGGGTGTTGTGGAGCCCTACAGTTGTGTTTGCTGTGTGTGTGTATGTGTGCACACAGTTCTGTCATTTGTGAGGTCCACACAAGGGTATTATAAACAGCTCCAGATTGTACAGTCCAGGTTGCACAGCTCACTGTGTCCGGCCACGGCCATGTGTCCTGTGCCTGCCAGGGGTTGCACGGGCACTACCAGGCGGAGGTACAGAATGGCTATTGTCTGATGACACATGGCCACTGGAACCATGTCCCCACTGGGAATGTCCAGGGCTACGTCCACGTGGCCTGCTGTGTCCTGGTGTAGACAGTGCAGCACCAGCTGCACTGCTACTGCTACCGGCATTATGGGAGCGGACATGTGAGGTGGCACACTCACGTTGACCTGCACTAGGTGGTGTAGCTGGCCTACGTCCACGTGGCCTACGCCTCACCCCTACCAGATGTTCCAGCACAGACAGCTCACGCTCGCGGATTGCCATGCCACGGTCAAGGATTCTGACCATGTCACCCAATCGCCTGTCCAGAACATCAGCAATCTGCTGTTGAGCACCTGCCAATGCCTGGATGTTGTTGTTTAGGGTACAGATAGCAGCCCTCTGCAGCCTCTGCCCTTCACTGTTCTGCCGTTCGGCACGTGCCTGTGCCGCCATTACAGTCGGGAACATGTGTCTGGTGATTCCAGCTGCTGCGCTATGTCCTGCAGGTGCATGTCTGCCAGAGGTCCTCCTACGAGCAGCACCGGCCACATGCCTGTGTGGCACATCTGCAGTCAGTACACTGAAACCATGGTGTGGAGACACACCTTCTGTAGCCACCACACATTCCAGTTCAACACTAACAGACACTGACTGTCCTTCCTCTATTGCCACTGGTGATGCGGTATGTGTTGGCAGCTGAACTGTGTGCGGGGAAGAGGGGGACAAAGCTGGGATGGCAACCGTTGGCACAGATTCAGCCCCTGACAAACCTGCCTGTACCTCATGCATATGTTCATCACTGCTAACATCTGTGGGGACACTAACATCAGATGGACCGCAGGAGGGTAACGCACCTACATCACCTGTGAATGCAAAGAAAGACTCTAAATTACAATAGACATGCACTGACATACATACACACACACTGACACACCATGCATGTGATATGACAGATGGCATGCAGCATGCTTGTGATACAGCTGACAGCATGCGGATCAGACATCAATAGTGTTTGTAAGCATACCCCCTGGAATGCACACTACAGCAAGCAGGTGTCATATCATTAGCCATGCAATTCACACGATCATGGTAGTATGCATGCATCCCCGTGATACACAATGTGGACCAGAACATGATAACAGTACACATGGCTGACATGACCTTGACATGTAATCTGCTGATGTGTGCATTAACATGCATACATATCTGACACAATGGTGTCCTGACACATGTACAGTGTCGTACTGGGTATCACATTGCGGTGTTGTCCGTATGCCCTTCAGATAGAATGCATGTTGAGCAAATGTGCATGGGCATGGTAGGGGACTGTGAGCCATCTACATTGCTGTACAGTGTGAAGTACAAACACTGTGCCATTGCATGACATCATGAGGCATCTTTATTGCTAAACAGTGCATAATATGTACACATTGCATATCCAGAACTGCATGCATACCCATGACATACCTGAGGATTGTGACCCACGATGCTGAGGTGTATACACACCACACCAAACCATGCTGTGTCATGTGACAGGTCACTGGAGGACATACAGATGACACCCCTGCACGATAACTACAGAGTGTTAGCTGCCTGGCAAACATGTCCACACATAGCGGACCTGTCACGTCACCATTTCACACATGACATTGATGTACCACACACACAAGGTGCACAGATAACAGTGATGTCCTATGGCAGCAAGGGAAATGTACAGTATCTGTGGCCTGGTGTCACTGTCAGTGGAAGCTGTAAAGGTGACTACTGTCATGCTATGACACAGGTGTCATGTTCAACACGTCTTATGAGGTAGACGTCAGTGACACCTCCACTAGCTGTGCACAGGCATTTAAGATGTGCAGCGTACCACATCACCTGTACAATCGGTCTAGTAGGGCTGTAATTGGACCATGTGTGGACAAAGTGAGACAGGGTGTATCCACATTTCAGCTACTGTGTGGCTACGTGTCTCTGGCCATCCCCCATGACCATGTGTGCACATATGTTGGTCATATGTGTGTGATGGCTGTCTATCATACATGTCTGTGTTGTCCCATATGACATACACCCATAGATGTCAGATATGTCACCATCCACAGGGCTATGCAGACAACAGGTGTATGTGTGGTATGTGGGGTATGGGTTATGGGAAAGTGTGACAATATTGCAACCAAAACACTACGTGTCTGAGAGATGTCGGATGGCACATCACAATGTGTGAACCCATTGCAGGGGCATATAACACAATGGTGGTGCCTGTAGGCTGCCCGTATCACTGCTCACTGTGTGGTACTGTTTTGTGTACCACACGTTTTGTTCCACTGTATAGTACATATGCCTCCATTGTAGAACATCTCCACCATTGTATGCACAGCTGGACACACTTGTAGCAATGACAAATACTGTGGTTTCATGTCTGTGTGTCATTTCATTTGTATATATTGCACATGGGTGGCCTGTGTGGATGATGGGTGATGCGACCTGTATATCATGTCTGAAATGAACATCATGTGTACAAGTATTAACTGGCCTCATGGCGAATAGATCTATGCTTTGACATGCCTGATACCGATGACAGTCTCACCTGCAATGGACTATTGTCTGTGCGGCATGCCAGAGGTACCTGTATAGGGGTGACACAGCAGTATGAACATTATCCATGACTGCATGACAGTCACAGGGTGCACTGTGCAAGTTAACACATTCGCCTGTACAATAGCATATAGTAAGCACATGTGTGCATACCATACCTCTCAACCTCTTAGAACTATAAATCCGGACAAAGCCTACTATGATGGGGGACAAATAGGGACAGATGTGAAATATTGCTCTTACAAACTTAGAAAGTTGCTAGAATAATAGGTTTGCATGCACATGGTTTTTACAAGGAATGTGCAGTCATAAACACAAATGTTTGCCATCATTTAATGACTCCAATCCTCAGCTATTTGCCAGAAAGGGACAGATATTAAGGGGAACACACCGACAATATGAGGCAGACATCTGGACATTCTGCAAATACCTGTACAGTTCAGAGGTATGGTGCATACACAGGGTAGCATACTGTAGTGCGCAGCATGTGTGTCCACATACCTTGCATATGTTGTTACATTACATGATGTACAGTGACACATGCACATATGTGGGATATACTGGACATTTATTCAGTACTGACTTACCAGGCAACTCCAGGCTCATTGGTTGGGAGACACCCACCTCCACGATGGCAGCTAGTGTTTGTGGGAGATGTTCCAAGGGTGTCCCCTGACTGGCCAGTAGCTCCTCTGTGTGTGTGAATGGAGGCTGGGTTGGTGGCCCACCACCTGTTCCACCTTGTTCCCTGGCAATTGCAGTGGCACGATGTTTTGCATGACGTATCAAGTCCGTGCAGTGTCTATGCACCTGCTGGTAGGTGCGGTTATGGCCACCCACTTCGTTGACCCTCCTGCGAAGATCCTGCCCCAGGTCATCCCGCTGCTGTGCATGCTGTGGCACATGGCTAAATAACACCTCATAGTTCTCATGGAGGTACAGGATTTGGACATCATCCTCCTGTCAGCTGTATGCTGGTAGGCGTGTACGAGGCATTATCTGTAAGACATGATGAAGAAGACAGGTCACATTTTCTGACATGTACAGTGATACTGCTGCACATACATTTCTAGTACATCTGCACAGTTATCTTTGCAAATCATCATGACACTAACACGACTGGCATGTATGTGTCTCACACATGTAACACCCATTATGCATTGGATATCATCTCCATATATGTGTGTCACCTCATTACAGTGTTCATACTTAATGTGACTGCTGTCTTCATGTGGGCATGTCTGTTTGCCTGCACTGGTGTTCTTACCTATCTGCACATGCCTGGATGTGTCCACAGTAATGCTGTTGACCTTGATGCTGTGTATATGTCACATATCAACACAGACACAGCCTTAATGGACTTGGGCAGTGACAATGCACCAAGTACGCATGGAAACCTGTACATGCATCTGTTTTGCCATAGACATCTACACTGCACTGTACAGCTGTTCAACATCCTGCCATGGATCGCCTGTGTTGCACATGTGATAGACATGGGACAATGGCTAGTTGGACGTCATTCACAGGTAAGGTTATCAGCTATAGCATGTACGGGCTGGGTTTACTAGCTGTATATGACACACATTACGCCACCCCGAGGGGCATCAGTGACAATACTGATCCAGACAGTTGATACTACATCTACCATACAGCCATCACACCATGTATGACAGGGATGATATGTGCAGCTATGTGGACAGGGCTTCATGGTATGGTGGGAGTATGTCACAGGGATCTGTCCAGCATGTGGCCATCCTAGTCGTAGGATGGTGGTTGTCCATGATGTATGTCTTTCAGATCAGGCTATGGACATGTAGCATGTCCAACAGCATAGTGTGGCATATGTCCGTATGCAAGGTGGATAGCATGCTGCATACTGGAGGTGAGTATTGTGGAGGCTGGTATTGGCCATCCATGCATGGCCCCTACCCCTGGAAGGAGATATGTGTTCCAATATTGGTCACACAGGTGCTGTGTATGCCTGTCCAATGATCTCCGTGCTCATGGATGCCACCCTGTCATGTCATGGGTACCTCAGATGACTACCTAAAGGGCCATGGAGATGTCTCCAGCTCAGGGAGGTGTACTGTACAGCACCATCCCTAACACAGTGTCCATAATGTTGACCACAGCCTAGGTGGTACTTAATGGGTACAGGGATATTCCCCTAGTGGTGACATTGCTGATATCATCCACCAGAATGTGCACATATGTCACACACCTCACACACACAGCCCATTCTGTATGTTGTTCACAACACTCTGACAACTATTGTCCATAGGTCATGGCCATTCACATCCTCACATACACAGATGGCTGACATTTGTCTGTGTGGTATAGGCTACAATGAGGGTGGGGTACAACACATTAACCCTGGTTTACTGTAGCTGACACTGGTGTGATATGCATATGTCACTGTAGCACCTTTAGTAGTTGTGAGTCTGTCAACAGGCCACTGGTAGAACACTCCTGTGACATACAAAGGCATTTGTAGTCAAACATCCATACTGCCTTGTACATCTGTACTGCTAACATCTACATTGATAATGGTTCATGGACTTGCAGACCATACCCGGTAGTGTTCTGATGCAGTGCCACCAATCATGACTGTCGTCAACACTTGTGGGTTGATATTATCCAACACCCTATCTGTATTGTATGGGCATGCTCGGCACTTGTTCAGAGCTTCTTGGCATGTTATGAGCTACTGCTTAGTATAGCACCAATTCCACACCAGTCCTCACAGGTACACTGTCTGTCCATACGTTTCCAGCTTGCTTACAGTACAACAGCTGTCATACACACATCACTCACATATCTCGTGAGACATGGTGGTTTATACGGCATGTCCACCTGGCACATACCAGTTATATACAGGCATGTCCAACTGGCACTTACCAGTGCTATTGCCTGTCTAGATGATGACTATGTTGTACATGTGGCAATAGAGCTATTCTCATGTACATAGTCAATGCACACCTCCCAACATACAACAGTACAGCCTGTGGGGGATGCACATATGCAGCCCTGCTGGGGGTTATACTGTCACCAACCCTGACTGCACCTGACAGTCATGTGGGGATGTGTAACATTCGCAACACACCCCACTCTTCACATAGTCCCACATGATCCCCACCACATGCCACACATACGGAGACACCTTGTGCAGTACCCCTCCATACTCTGTGTAGGCACCAATGGCAGCCCACATCGCCAAACACATCCACACCAACCTATAGCCCACAGACACGTGTGCCCATCACATACAGCCAAAAGGGTGTCATAACATACACAACACACCTGTCAAACAACATGATGCTTTGGCACAGTTGACCTGCACCTGTCAGCCTTGGGATTATGGATCACATGTTGGACTCTTGCTGCTTTTATATTGCCTGTCTTGCACAGTGTCCAATAACAGTCACCACCAGAACGGAAACTGGCTAGTAAAACATGTGGTCATGTAACACAATGCTTGACATCATCCTCTGTGACGCACGCAGGCAAGGCACACCTGATACTGCACCACCTCAGTATCTCTGCAGTGACTGGGACCTGCCTCTAGGCTCTGCAGAGCACACCTGCAATAACTGGTTATAGACAGACCGTACCTCTCAGGCACGTACCTGGACTGGCACACCCACGGCTGACGTGTCCCCATATTCCACTATGTTGTACACACATCCCGGCTGGTTACTTAGCACAATGCATCACAGGTGATCCACGTGCAAATAACTGTGTCCGGAACTGCTATACACAGTGTTACAAGCTGCGAATTCAACATACCCCACGGTTACCAGACCTCATTTCATGGTGTACTGGACAGTTGGGCTCATACTGCTGCTACTGATGTGAGACTGACAGTAACCCACACTTAACTGTGATAGCCACACATGTACCGACACATTAGGCGTATGCTGTCCATGAGTCATAACCTCCGCTCGGCTGGATCGACCCATACACACCACCTCCAAGACCAACAGTATCCTTGACATGGACACTACCAACATGTGACTGCTGTTCCACAACTGGGGTTATTCCCTCATTGGTGGAATCCGAACATATGCTGCTCACCCTTGTTAGCCACATACCGGCACCACACACTTCACGGCATACACAGTACAAGAATACGACAACACCTACTACAGATGTCTTATGACAGCGGTAGTTGACGTCATGACACACGTGCAGGTGGACAATGCACATACAAACGCTGAGACATACCCCAGTGCACTTCATTAGCATGTACACGACAAAATGGATCATGCTATTCCACACAGAGCCATGATGGTACACACCAGATAACAGACGCCACTCTGGGGGTGCAGTTCCATGGACATACTTTACAACAACATGTGGGGGCTGTTGCACAGTGGTGTACATTCCCATGGGTGGGGTAACTCACTGGTCAGCCTCGGTAGGGCCACGGGATCCCTCATCACATACTCCCTAACTAGCTACGTACACATTACTGTGACACATTCCGAGATGTACCACAAGGCATTATGATGGTATGTCAGTAGTCATATGCAATACCCATATCTGCTCACACATACAACTGTCACTCTGGAACATGACAGAAACAGGTGATGTTGGCAACATGCTGTCTGATGGCTTCAATGCTAACATTACACCCTCTCACTCCCTACGGGGCTACATTCCTTGCAGGAACATTGTGGTGTCCCTGCGGTCACACCTACAAAGTACTGACCTGCACTCTATATGTCCTGGCACACTGGCCCCTTGTCACCCTACAAAATCCCAGGCTGTGATGTCCACAAACCTCTGAATGACATGTCTCCTCACTGGGACACCATATTCAGTAATAGCCTTGTACCAGACATTGTGGCCCCTGACTGGCACACAGCGACAGTTACACTTCACACAGGTGGCGCCACAATGCACAACTGGGACTATTGCCCTACACACCTGACTGGACTGTTCTGCACGGCTATAGGGCACATCATCATGGACATCATTCGCTGATACTTTGTTGTGCTCTGGTCCTTTGATGCCAGCCGGGTTGGTCTTGTTGGGGCCACAGCATGCCTCCTACACCTGGTGAACTCCTTTCATACAGTGACCAGAGTAGTTGATGATGATGTGGGGGTCCACACAGCCTACATTGTCCTCTCGCTGCCTTTCAGCACCGTTCTCCATTCTGGTATTGACAACATACACATCCACCTGCACATCAAAACATATGTCTCAGGATGTTATGCAAAGTGGCTAATGGACGGGACACACACACTGAGGGTAGCATACCATATCACATACTTCATTTCAGTTACACTTGGCATGCCGCAGTCCTCAGTCATGGGGCCCTCATGTTCGGTATATGCTTCCTTGAGGTACAGGCTACCACAGAGGGAACTTCCCTGCCTAGCTTTACAGACCACTGCATACCAAGCACCATTGTTGATCCACCAGCTGATACTGACCCCATCCATATGGGTGTCACTGTGATGGATACCTGATATGAACATCATGGCCTCAACCTGCATGACACTAGGTATGAACATTACCTTTGCAGTACACCATCCACCTACTGGTTATCACATGGGTGTTAGTCCCCTACATACATGTCGCATTGTACGTGTTCGTACTACACATGTATGTCGCACACACTCTTGTGATTACCACATTGCCACTGTGGCGTGGATATCCTTCTATGTGTCCACACTTGTCTGTACTGGGTGTGTAGCTGGTACATAGGCACCCATTGTACCTCTGAACACCGGACTTATACACACATTCAAGGGTACAACACCCCACTTAGGGTGTACCTTACACAACAGCTATGGCTTTACATAACACAACATTAACACGTCATGACATTTATTGAGCTACGACGGTTAAAGTATGTGGCTGAAGTACAGACACCACATCTGTACACATTTGCGGACTACATACTCAGGGGTGACCTCTGCTGCAAAGACAGGGCCCATGTCTGCAACTATGTTAATGGATATACTCCGCATACGCGACATAAATAATAGCCACTGTGAGCATCATGCTCATGGATATGTGCACACACGGAACAATGTGTGGGATGTGCTTGGGGGTTGCATTCCCAGACCAGACACTCACCATGCTTTGGAACAAGATTCCTATGTACATCACGCAGGGACACTCAGTAGCACTGTTCATGTGATACCTCACTTGGTGGATGGTGGACACGTACGCCAGGGATCACTGCAGTGGCTGTACTGTGCAGAGATGCAGGTTACACATGGCTCTTCTCTTCACAGGACACTACCCTAGAGAGGTGCCACTGGTGTGAACACTGTAGTTGTTGTTACACATAGACTTGCCAGACTGCATGGTGCCCCACTATGAACCTGTGGAGCTATTACTTGTCCTTTGTGCATGGTTACTGGAGTAGCCCTTCCATTTAGATTAGCTGTCATGCTATTACAATGTCCCGTGACTACAGGCCATATGTATCCTGTTATTGTACATAACAATCATGTTCTTGTTTGTCTGTCACATCTCTTCTGCTATTCTAGTATGAGAGAAATGTTTGCATCCTTTGCAAATGAACAGTGGATTACATTATTTATTTCATCATAACTGTTTATAAATAAATTAATTAAATACTACTCACATCACTATACAATACCTTTGGTATGCATAATATGCCTGTTCTCCTGTGTAGCATATCTGACATATCATTCTACTATACTATACATTACACATATTTTACATGGTATCCCATAATGCAAAGCATACTTGCACAGCGGGACCACCTTAGACATGTCATTGTCATTATATGCCCATACACATGCGTACTGTTACAGTATATCCACATATACTATCCCCTGCTATGGCACGTTCTTGTTGGACATACCCTGCCACTGACGGCGGTTCGTATGGCATTGTTCTGTTTAAAGCCCTCATGTTGCATCCCTTGTGGTGTCTGTGCTGTTTAACTTGTGGCCCACTGCTGGACGCACAACTTCTATAAGCGTTAGCATGATCAGCAAGACATCACTACATAAACATCATTTCCCACTTTATGCATTGTGGACACTTTTAATTACTGCAAACCAGGCTATACATACACTGACATAAGTTAATACAGAACATGCTATACATACAGTTACATACCGAGTGTTCTACATACCTTGATATCGTTCCGGTATTTCGTCTGTATCTCGCTCTTCTGTATCACTCTTTAAACTGTTTTCTGGTATGAGCATACGGTTTACATATCTGGCAAGTCATCCTTATATACGTCGATACCTGCAACATGTGGTTTACTGCCACCAATTGGTGTTCCTGTGTGACTAATTACGTGCACTTTAGCTGTGCAGCTACTCCATTCGCCAATTACGTGGCAACAGTGGGGTATAACTGAATTCTCCACTTGGGTGTTGGCCATTTGCCCTACCTTCGGGGAGACGGCCTGTATTGTGTTTTGTTGTGTGTAATTGCAACTGCTATGTGTAGAGCCAAGTGTAGTTTGGAGTCATATCCCCCGTGGATTGTGTGTGATGGCTTGAGTATGTGGTTCTACATGTGACTGTACCTGTCATCGCACCGTCTGATAACGGACTATTGCAAACAACACCTGTAACATCGCCGTTTGTTCCATTATACAATGGATACAATTTTGCATGGTGCCTTTAAATGTGTCTCTTACAAGGTATGTTAATGGTTCAGCAGATGTAATTGACTAACTGGATGTTTGTGCTGTGATTACGGTCTGTATTGCTATTGTTTCCAGTGTGGGGGAGGTAGGCGGGTGTACTTAGCATATAAGGTTTTGTGGGGCTTGCATTTCTACGTAGTCCATATATATGTGTGTGGGCTCCTTCCCTAATTAAAGAGCTATCACTTAGTAGACTTCTGTTACTGGATTTTACTTTGGGCCATTGTTAATTGGTTTCTATATGGTATGCAGGTGAGGTTGATACTTCCATACCTCCGGATGTACGGCGATATGTGCAGGGATATTTCTAAATGACAGCTATGCAGTGGTGTTGGTGTCAGACCCTCTGTGGCATGGCTTGCCACCTTTTCATATGGCCATACTTGGACACTTGCGGGTCACACAGTGGTGTTTACAGGCTGACATATAGCCACGGTCAGTACACAGGATAGCACATACTTTTATCCTCATTACATACCTATTGTTCTCGGACTTTGCCTACTTATCAGTTTGCATGTAACATTTCCGTTTCTTGCATACAGGCATGACTATTTCCTGCAACTATTGCATAATATTTGGGACATACTAATGTCCTAAACTCTCGGACAGTTGCCCTTTGTAATGTTTCATGTCAGGACACACCTGCCTAGGGAGGGGCTGTCCCTCCCAATGTGGGACAGGTGTTTACCGCATTCCTACGGCTAGCTATACCTGCACCTACCGTAATCATCTACCTCCGAGTTGGCACCTACAGACACAAGATGCGAACACACACACACACACACACATTACAGTCACATGAAAACACAGATGGCACCCTCAACACACACATACACAGGCTACTTCACTCACAAACACAGGTGTACATGGTACCTACGTGGACCGCACCGCCGGCAGAGGTGACTACATGTCCTTACTATCATCATATTGCTCGCAGTTCTACTGTTCCAGTACTATGTTCTTTCTGTCTTTCAGCCTCGTGGTTAAGCGTGACGGTGTGTGACACGTTCCATAGTTGGCGGTATCCTATTTATTTGTACCTCCAAGGTGTTTTGAATGTCGTTGACCTATCTATATATTTGCAGATGTCAGTGACTCATTATATATCGACATATATCACACTATCGCCCTTTCTATTTGTATTATATATGTGCAGATATATCTATCTATATATATATATATATATATATATATATATATATATATATATATATATATATATACATATCTCTGACAGGGGTGGTGACAGGCATGCTACACCTTTCATTGTGTGTTTGTCGGTGTATACTGTGTTTCCTGGACTCCGCACGTTTGTGTCTGTACCTGTCACATTACACACCTGCCATAGGTTAGGATTACCACCCGTCCCACATTGCGAGGGACAGTCCCTCTTTGTGCAGTTGTGTCCTGTAAAATATTTGTGAACATGGCAAATGTCTTGTGACTTTGGGACAAACATATTCCCTATAGTTTATGTAATAGTTGCATACACCACTTATTCTGTATCTGAACCACCTACATGTTACAGGACAAGGAACACGTAACTACGACCATTACTGGAATAAGCTTTTATCTATGCAAAACACTGACGTTCTGTTTTTCGTACTGGCCGGGTGTATGTGTCGGCCTGCAGACATCTGGCGTATGTCCCACATTGGTCATTTGAAATGTGGCAACCCTACCGTACGTACATCTTGGCTAGCAATAGTGTTGGGTGATTGTATACATGATTGCCTGTTCAACTCCTGGTAGTGGTTGCTTTACCCTTCAGAGCAGGCGCTATTTGTTCAGGGTTGACTAATGCTGGTTTCACCTGTTCTGTACATCACTGACCATGATCTGCGCAGTGGTCGGTGAAGCTTAGCCCTGTTTCGTGCATATCCGTATAGTCATATTTAAACATCCTTTACCAGCAGTGGGCAACACATATTCCCGCTAACATGTGCTTCACATATTCTGATGACCTAAATCCAGAATGCATTACCCGTGCCGTCGGGATTACGTTACATCCCTTGCAGGACGTGGGACCAGGAACATGCACGACGGTTACTGCGTATACCACTTGGACATCTGGGGCTTGTACACATATTATGTCATTTTGTATGTGGAGTACACTACAGCAGTTACTCCACACTGCACTCACATGGATAACTCTGTTAGTTTACATATTGATGAGTCCAGTTAATGGTATGTCCATGTGATGTTTACTGGATGTACTCCGGCATTGGGTATGTATACAACAATGAGCTACACCCGATAATGTGCTACAGCTTCATACGACCGTGGGTGCAGCATGCTGGGGTGAGGAATACCTGTCATGGGTACATCCCCTGCCTTGACACAACATCCATGATTACATTATGTGGAGCCCCTCATTAACACAGTGCTTACACACATGTGCTCCCACAGTTGCCTCTGCTCCAGTAAGCAACAGTTGCTTACTCAATGTTGTGGTGACAGGAGACACTGTTTGCCCCGTTTGGTGTTTTGCCTCTGACAATCAGGCGTGTACCTACTGATGTACCTGATAACCTATACACACAGCACCGACAGATGCCGATAGGCGCATGTACTGCAGGTGTTGACATTCCGTGTTCCAATGGCTGTTACATGTACAATGTTTGAGGGCTGCCTATGTAGGATTCCACAGTGGGCCACCTATACATCACAATTTACAGGTGGTCATGTTTGTGTGCCATCCATTTTACTGTGTGTGCAGGTGGAGAGGGGTGTCAGTCCGTGCGGGCCTACACTGTCAGGGTATATGCTGTACGTTCCCTCTTTGCCAAGGCGTAGGCATATTGGGCATGCCTCCGTCTGCCTACTGGGGCTGGCACAGTGTGTCCATGTTCTGGATCCCTCTGTGCCTGTGTTGGCCTTAGCAATTACGGTGGGTTGTGAGGCCCTCCCCCATTTTGACCCTGCTGCAGCTGTTTCCGCAGGATCATATTATGTAGCATGGCACGTACTATGAAGATGTGGAAACATGTGCCTGGAGAGTACTGCAAGGCTCCACCAGATGTGTCCAAGCACCGGAACCGTGATTTCAGCATCCCGAACACACGCTCTATGATGATTCTGGTTTGTGCGTGTGCCTCATTATGGCGTTCTTGCATTGATGTGTGTGCATTTCTGATGGGAGTCATCATCCATGGCTCCAGTGCATAGCCAGCATCCCCCACATGGTGGCCTTGGGGGGTGTCCCCACTGACAAATACCTGATACAGCTGTGAGGCATGCCAGATATGGGAGTCGTGGTAGCTCCCAGGGCTGCCAGCACACACATCCATGATAATGCCCTGGGCATTGCACATGACCTGGCAGTTGATGGAGTGGAATCCCTTACGGTTTATGTAGCACCTACCATTCTCACCGGGTGGTGACTTGATATGTATGTGCGTGCAGTCTATCACACACAGTACCTCCGGGTAGTTTGCCACACGGTGGAAGTGACGCATATTGCTGGCCAACTCCTCCTGAGTTCGGGGGAAGTATATCTGCTCATTGGCATATGGTAACATGGTATCCAGGAACTGGTGTAGTACCCTGGATGCCGATGCCTGTGAGATCCCCATTATATCTCCAGTTGGCCTTTGAAATGTACATGTGGCTAGTATTCACAAGCTTACACATACCTTCGTGTCCACTGGGATGGGTTGCCCTCTGTTGTTTCTGGTTCTCAGGCGTGGCCGGCACAGCTCTACTATTTGCTGTAAGATGTCCCTGTCCACCCTGTAATGCTCTACTATCTCCAGATCATGTAGCCCCTGGTAGGTTACCCTTGGTCTGAACACTCTTCTCCTCCTCCGAGGCCTACGGTGGTTGTCGACATCATCCTCCACAACACCGTCAGTCTGTAACACATGCTGATGATTCACAGCTATGGCAGCTCCCAACATGTACATTTTAAAAGTTTCCCATCTGTTTACACCTATGGTGCAGTGTTTGGGAATACACAGGTGTGTGTTGGGTGCTTTCACACTTTATACTATTTTGCTGTGAACACTGATGATGTCATAGGGTGTGTATGTACGATCGTGGCTACAGGGTATCTTCTGTGTTTTATTACCGGAACCACTATTGTGCTGCCTTTGGTGTTGCATTACATTTGGCTGCTGTAAATTACCTCCTGCCCTTCACTTTACATTTGTGCACGTTACACCTACCATTTGCTGGCATGCATCCAGCAGCCTGCTTTCATTTGTACTTTCCTAGACCTGGCTTATCTTGCATAATGTGTTCTATTGCTAGTCTTCTGTGGGTTTGCTTTGCTCTGCTATGACAGTTCTACTATCTTTGCATTCCAATTCCTCCCCTCCTTTCTTTGCAATCTTATGCCTCCCCTATCCTGTTTTGCAGGTTTCTGCATGCAGGCTTGTCTACTGCCATTGATTGGCCGCCGTGAGTTGATTGGTGCTAATTGCTCAGTAGTACGCCAATTACCCTACTTCGGCATTTCCTTCTTTTCTTCCCCTGACCATCCTGTTTGTGCTATTGTTCGGGGCACGTGCATCCGCTTACCGGGTTTCGGGCATGTTTTCATCCCCATACGCATGCGCTTTCGGGCACCATGTGTGCTCTCAGCTAAACGATTCTTTACCTTCCTCCCCACCCCTGTCCTGCAGCTTTGCTTAGCAACGCCCAAGCC
Organism: Protopterus annectens; assembly: GCF_019279795.1. Taxonomy (NCBI): domain Eukaryota; kingdom Metazoa; phylum Chordata; order Ceratodontiformes; family Protopteridae; genus Protopterus; species Protopterus annectens. The sequence goes on along the minus strand of NC_056736.1, from coordinate 238,738,241 downwards.
AGATTTGCATTGCTCCAATGTGCTTACTGATACGGTGGCACACCCCTCTGCTGATGTCATGTATCACCTCTGAGACACTCCTTGGTGTTATAGCTCTGTGCCATCTGGTACATCCTTCATCCGGCTGGACATTTGCGATTCACTATTACCTGCCTCATTTGCATGGCATTGACGACTAATTCATAGTTACAGCGCCGAACACTGTCGCGGGCCCTTGGCAACCCTTGCGCCTTGCTTGTGGTGTACCATACCTACCATTGCGTATTATGGTGAAATCCTGATTTGTCTTACATTGTGATTTTATGACATTTGTATATATTTTCTTTGTATTTCTGTTTGCACACACATGCCCTGCGGTTGTACTGTGCGTTACTGTGGACATGACATTAAATGTTGTTTTTTAGGTGTTGTGCATCTTTTCTTGTGCCATTGGCTGTGCATTTAGCCATTGGCATATGTTAACTTTGTAATACATGAGTCTGGTCCACTTCCATAGCTCTGATGTTCTGTTTGGGAAAATGTAAACCGTGTTTTTTGGTTTACATTTCCATGGGCTTACACTACGCCTGCACCACTTCGTGAATCACTGTATGCCTTCATTAGCATGGTGCGACACTGTGCATGGGGTGATTTGCATACCTATGCCGAGGGCTGCACAGATCTGGCGTATGCCAGTAGTGCACGTGGAATTGGTTCGTACCTGAATCGCTCGGTGGACATATTTGGTGTTATTCCGCATACGCTAAGCCTGTGCCTGGTGCAAGCTTCATGAATCCGGGGGTATGTGTGTAGCATTAAACTTTTTAGTTTCAGTAAACTTCCTTTGACATACAGGAAACATATAAGGGATACTGCAGGTGTCAGTCTATTACACAACAAAATACTTCCTCAACACCACCATGAGGCCTTCTAGAGCATTGCCTGTTTTTCTATATGGTCCTTACTACCATAGACCATTCCTATGCTGCCATTATCTATCTATCTATCTATCTATCTATCTTTCTATCTATCTATCTATCTATCTATCTATCTATCTATCTATCTATCTATCTGTCTATCTATCTGTCTTTCTATCCCACTATCTATTAGCATTTGTTTACTTGGATTGTCTGTCTGGGTATAAGTTGCCACTTTTTAGTTGTGGAACATGTTTTGATTTAAAAGGAAATCTGACTAACTTTCCTGTTCTTTATTTCTTTCTGCATTGTCATTCGAAGTATTTTTCGTGCCATTAATTTTATTTTCCTGTTGGAAAACCATAACATTCAGCATTTCTTTTTCCTTCATACAATTTTCTTGTATTATGTCCATTTTATTTTGAAACTGGTCAATTTTTAAATTTAAATCTTGAAAAGAGTTGTCTGTTTGTTGAAAGTTCATCTTTAAAGTTGAGTTTTTTATGCAAAATCTTAGTAAAAGTCATTTTGACCTCCAAAAATTAAAGTAGATAAATAACAAAAGCTGTTGAGGAAAAGGCATTGAAGAAAAAATGATTTAAACAAATACCACTTTTAGTCATAAATGGATTAAATATTGCTAAAGTCACAATTTAAATCCATTTTTGAGATGACTTGTAAAAATTTCCATCAGTATTTAATTTTTCCTGTACAGCTTATAAACAGTGGTGCTACTCAGCAATGTTGACTATGGTGCCCCCTCTCTCCATTTATGATTATCTTAATAACATTTTAAATGTTACATTGTATCAGAAATTAAATTCTTTTTATTATTTTAATGTTGCCAAATATTTTGAGGGCAGAAATATAATTTCCATTTTTAAAGTATATTTTACATCAGATTACCGTTTCACTATTATTCAGTTCAATACATGTGAGATAGTTGCATACAAATGCATATATTTGCAAATATTCAATACATATTTACAAAAGATGGAACCATTAGCTTTCCACAATGTAAAGTAATGTTGTCATAGTTTTGCATACTAATTAAAGACCCATTGATTTTTGTTAGAAGTGTACTGGAGTAAAGAAGTATTATTGGTGCAATTAAATGGTATATGTGCTGTTCATATTCTAGCCTGGGTTTCAGTATGAATGCATCTCATCTGTCACCTGCAGACGAAACAAATAACCCTAAAAGGATTACTGGCAAAGGTCATATCTTATATACAGAATTTTAAATTCTGACCCTGTTAACTTAAAACATCCTAAATTATTTCCAATTTTAGTAGGAATAAAGCAAACATTTTAAAACAAATAAAGGGTGTCCCTTCAAATATAGTACATCTGAGTGCTAAGGAAGTATGTCCTTAAAAAGAGTTATTTCATCAGGGATAAAGTGAATGGATATAAAATACCAGGCTTTCAGGTGACTGAGGGCATCATCGGTGAAAACATTAGCTTGCTGAATGAATGTTAATATGTAGTCTAGCTATAGGCGAAGGGCAATGGCTAAGGTAATGGTAAGTGTGCAGCTGGAATATTTTTATCTTTGCTAGATCTTGAATTAAAAGAGAACCATTGTACTTGGGCTTCTGTGGGTTACTGGATAGCATGACAGATTTTTTATTAGTATTAAGATGCAGTTTGTTTTCCATAAGGTATGAGCAGACTGTATACATGTTTTTCTGAAGCTGAATTGCAACTGCATTGTTGTAGGTCCTGAACCATGCAAAAGGATATCATCTGTAATACAATATTATAGTTTCCGAAGACAAGGAGAGTGAGTGAGTGATGTAATTTATGAAAAGGAAGAATAGTGTTAGTCCTAACAGGGATTATTATGTTATGCCCAAGTTAAGAGTACCTGCAGATGTGATCTACTTTCTATTTTAGATAGAAAAGGTGCAGCTTTGATGCTGGGTTGACATCCAGTCTAGAATATCATAACTGAGTGCTCATCAATAGTATTTAAGTAGCAGCAGCTGATGACTAACAACTTCCAATGTCCTCTTAAGGTCAATAAATAGAAGGTCAAAAAAGTTGCATGGTACACCTCACAGGACTCTGGCTTGCAAACAACTGCCTATAAGGGTTTTCTTATTAATCTTCCTATGAGCTGTGGTGACATCTCTAACATAGAGAATGGACCAAATTGACAGCAGCCTAATAGTTACAAGAGATGGCAGGACATATATAGTGCAGGCAGTAGAAGTTAGGACTGAATTGTGCATTTAATTTAAGGGTACTCTGCTGGAAACTAGAACACATTGCAGTCATTTTAAACTTTTGTGCCTTTGAAATGCCTTTCAAAGATTTGTTTGTAAACATATACTGCCCATGAATTAATTCATCAAATAAATGTTCAAGGCTTACTGCATTTAAAATGTGGGCACCTAAAATTTCTATTGGTATACTAATATGACATCTTGGTATCTTGGTCAAACACTGTGGAATAAAACACATACCTTCTTGAACTTCTACTTAGCAAAAAAAAAAAAAAAAAAAAAAAAAAACAGATAAGAATTTATTTACTTCAAAGTGTACACTATCATAAAAACAGTGAAGTGTGTGTGTGTGTGTGTGGGGGGGGGGGGGGTATGGCCAGGATGCTAACAGGCTAGTAGCACAGCTTTCTTGCTCTGCTATTCTATTTCTATTTCTGGCAGGAAATTTTATTTTTATAATATATTAAACCATTTTTTGATCAAACTCAGTTACCTGATACTACATAGAAAGATATTATCTAAAAAGCTCTAAATATTTGATTTTTTCCTGCCAAATTACACATTTGAAAGGTCTGTACCAGTACCTGTGAAATGAATAATTCAAAGACCATCTCTCAGGACTTTGCTTTAAAGAAAGAACTACAATTTGTTCATTCCAATGTAGAATCATTTTCTTTAAAAATGGCTAGAATGGATAACAAACTTGCCAGCTTTTAAGGAAACTGTACCAGTCATACAGAACAGAAACACTAGATTTTAAAACAACAGAAAACTTCGATATCTGGAATGGAAGACAGCCTTAATGATATAGAAGGCAGATTATCTGAAGATGAAAACAACATTAATTTTTTACTGTGACAGAACACCTTATTACTAAACAAAATTGTTGACTTGAAGAAAAGATCCAGGAGAAATAACATTCACATTTTTGGACTGCCTCAAAAAATAGCAGAATATATGGTCAACTTTCTTACTACCTTGATTCCTAAGACTCTGAATTTTTCTGAAGCTATTTCATATGGTATAGCAAGACCACGCAGGTCTCTAGTTTTTACTTCATCAAAAACTAAGTGCGCATCAAGATCATTTATTCTTAAGTTCTCATATCAAGACAAGAAGCTAATACTTAAAACAGCTTGGTCCAAACCTCCTATTAAACTGGATGACAAATTAATAATATTTGATCATTTCTATTCCAATGCTGTGATGACCAAATGGAAAACTTTTTCACCACGTATAAAAAAAAAAAAATTAAGAAAATACAGTTTAAGGTGCATTTGCTCTTTCCTCCCAGGCTCAAAATATTCCTTTGTGATGAAATTAGACACTTTGAAGACCTAGGCTCTGTGCTGTCATTCTTAAAAAAAAATCTAGACCAAACTGAAGCTATGGACTGGAACCCAAAAACAAAGCTAGTTGAAGACACACCACGGCCATAAGAAGCTGATCATTTATTGAATTAAAACGTAAAAAACAAAAACAATGCATTCCCAGTAAGCGCTTTCACATTCCACATGAATGCTTCATCAGACAGTTAAGAGAACACTGAATTAACCACTCTATAAATATATTGTCTCTATCATTATACAACCAATCATGCATTGTTCTCATGAATAATATATTCAAAATGACATCATATGGTCGTGTGATGGTACTATTCCATAAATTCAGTCTTGATTCATGTGACTCTTATCTAAAAACATTTCTAAGTTACTAAAACATATGCTTATCTGTTATACATCTCATATGAACATGTAAAATGCATCTATGTATATCTAGAAAACTATATTATGTACAGTATAACACCTCTACACAAAAACATAATATAAACATAAATATAAACAAAAACATATAAAAATTATGTATGGGAATCAATATACACAATCTAATGACACATCTTAAACTAGACATTTCTAAAATCTTAAAACAACTATGATAAGATAACTATAGTAAAGTGCATAGTGCTTTGAAGTTACTACGGGATTCTAGTTAAACCATATGTCTGCCTATGAAATTAAGCAGTTATAGTGATAATACTCTAAGCTATCCTATCATAACGTACAATGGATTTTGTTAAAAACATACTAAAATGTGTATTTAATAACTTAGTAAAAAATCTATGATGTAGCTCATAAAGCTAAACATCATTACATCATGGTGACCTATGCCTATGCAAAAACTAAATGGACCTACATAACTAAAAATTCTTACAAAAACATTTTTAACAAATGAATCTAAATTACCAAAGATCAATATATTCTGTTGAATATATCTATATATATATATATATATATATATATATCTCAAACAAATCTATTTTCTAAAAGCCGATGCTTAAATGCTCAATACTTAAAACTTCTGGCTACCAAAAATGGTTTCAGGGAAACCCTATCATTAAGTCCTGAGCCTTTGTCTGCTTGTAACCTCAGGATCCATCTAATTTCCCTTTGTTCAGTATAATTCTTTTGATTGCCTAGCCTGACATTCCTATATATCAGTTATATCCCTAAAAATATAAAACTATCTGTGGTTCCTTTGTCAATGATATGCTTCGCTAAAGCATTACTTACATCTTCCTTATTTATGGCGTATATGTGTTCTTTGACGTGTTCCCTTAAGGTTCTATTAGTCATACCTATGTAAAAGGAAGCACATTTTATACACGTAGCTAAATAGATCAAATCTCGTGTCTTGCAAACTGCATACAAACTACACTCATAATCTCTCCCAGTGTCTGGGTGACTAAACCTGTTGTTATTCAGCATGTATGGACACTGATTACATCCCCTGCATGCACATGTCCCTTTTCTAACTGACTCTATCTGTCTCTTCCCACTACTTTCATAACACAGCATATGTTTCAAAGATTTTGTGTTCTTGTAGGTAAAACTAGGGGCATCCCCTACTAGTCCATGTAATCTGTCATCCACTATTAAAATATTCCAATTCCTCATAAAAATCTCTTTAACTTTTTGTTTTTGCTCATATGAGATGTATAACAGATAAGCATATGTTTTAGTAACTTAGAAATGTTTTTAGATAATAGTCACATGAATCAAGACTGAATTTAAGGAATAGTACCATCACACGACCATATGATGTCATTTTGAATATATTATTCATGATAACAACACATGATTGGTTGTATAATGTTAGAGACAATACATTTATAGGGTGGTTAATTCTGTGTTCTCTTAACAGTCTGATGAAGCATTCATGGGGAATGTGAAAGCACTTACTGGGAACGCGTTGTTTTTGTTTTTTTTTGTTTTAATTCAATAAATGGTCAGCTTCTTATGGTCATGGTGTGTCTTCATCTAGCTTTGTTTTTGGATTCCTTTTTGGCTGCTGTTCTGGAGGCACTCTACCCTTGACTGTGGTTGTTTCCTGAATATACGATTGATTTCTTCACTTATAAAAGGGACATGACGGAAGAGACCTCTGACAAAACCATTTGAGATTTAGACTCATTCTATAATGGTTCGGCAAGAGAGAACAATGAAATGGTATTTAAGAGATTAATACATGCTGAAAGTAATCCTTTGTTAAAACTTTCACGAATAGAACTAACCCATAATGAGAGAGAGGATGCTGACATAAACAGAAATATAAGAACTTTACAATTAACAAGGAGACTAGAGCAAACACTAGAAAAGCTGAAACAAACACAATGGCAACGCAAACACATGGAAGCCTGTGTTAGTTTCAAAGTTGTTCCACAAGGCTTACGTATTTTAAAGATGCCTAGTTTTGGTAATATGTATCCTGAACTCTTAAGTAAGTGGCAAAAATTAAATCTCGATACCAGTTACAGCTACATGGGGCTATTAATAGAACAATATCTATTAATAGAGAAAGATCTAATGACAGAAATAACGAACATACGAATTGAGTTAGAAACTATACTATCAACATAAGATTTGGGAGAATTATTAAATAATGTCAGCAATAATACCCGGTTACTTGAAAATAGATTACTGCAAGCCAAAAGGAAGAAACTCGAAAGAGACTTCCTGGATTTCCAAAGAGGGAACGTCTTTGCTTGGCCACATGAGCAAAGGAGAATGAATGAAACTAATTACCAGCACTCAGCGGTGAACATAAAGGGAGACGAGCCAATAAGATGACAAGACAGGAATGTACCAGTGCAGAGTGATGTATCGGGAGGAACACAGGTTTCAAATGCTACGTTGAGCAACATACAAGTAAAAGAACAGTTACAAATGATCAGCCAAGCCGGTACAATGAGAAATGGAGAGGGATGTAGGCAGCAAATACATGTATCACCAATACCAATGAATACATTACCAGTTACTGAAATACCGAGCATGCACAGAGGAGATATGCGAGATGTTCATAGAAAAGAATTCAATGGAACAAATGAAAGGGCAACACAGAACTTGAATGGCGGTTTTTGCCCTTTTACTTTGCCGATAAGGACACAACAGAAAATGCCTTGGTCTCCACTGAACAGGCCCAGGAAACGCAAATCACCAGAAGAACAATTCAAATTTCAGAAGAAGGTACTGCGATTTCTAAGTCAGACCTAGTCATGAATAGTTCAAGTCATACATTAACTGAACATGAAACGAGCCTCTTGAATAAAGGGCTCTCTTTCATTCCAGCTAAAGATGTTGATAGCACTGATGATATTATTGATTTAAAAATGTTTACAAGGAGTTTGAATCTTAGTATGATGCTCAACAATAATGTGAATAATGATAAAGTGAATATATTTAGGAAAACGTCAACATTTGTTCCACAAGTGCATCCGTTAGTGGAAGCCTTTGAGAGAGCAATGGAAAGAGATTTAAACAAGTTATATAATAGTAAAAAAGATATGAAATATGACTTTTATAATTTGAGCAAGGGAGAACAAAAAGCACTTAAAGAACTACGATTAATAAAGGCATAGTCATAAGAGGAGCTGACAAAGGGTGAGCAGTAGTCATCCTCAACACAGATATGTATAAAAAGAAGATGTTGAACTTATTAGAGGACAGTGAGACATATCTTAATATAGATTTGATAAAATTGAATAGAATTATCAACAACGTACAAGATGAATTATATGATTTATTCCTATGCAATGTAATTGATTTTGACTTATACAAATACTTTACAATAGAAAAACCTGTTATACCCACTTTTAGAGGCCTCCCTAAGGTCCATAAAGATATTAAAGATCCACCAATGAGACCAATAGTGACAAGTAGGGGATGGCTTACAGAGACGGTCTCTATATTTTTGGAAAAACAGTTGAGGAAAGTAGTAGAACAAACAAAGACAGTAGTCAAGGACACACAACAGTTTATAGAGAGCATCTCTGAATATACCCTACCAGATAAAAATAAGGAGATTAGATATATGGTTACATTAGATGTAACTTCACTTTTTACCTCTATTCCAAATGACACAGGTGTTGAGTATATGAAGTTGTTCTTAATAGAAAAGAATATGAAAATAGATTTAATAATAAAATGTGCAATGTTAATGGACATTGTTTTGAAGAATAATGTGTTTGTCTGTGAGGAACAGTATTTTTTATAACAGAAAGGGGTTGCCATGGGTACCCTATGTGCAAACTCATATGCTAACACCATAATGGCTTATTGGGAACTTACATATATAATGAGGAGTATATATAAAGAGAATATTTTGCTATACAAACAATTTGTAGATGATGTTTTTCTGTTATGGAAAGGAGATGAATGTAAATTATGAGAGTTTATTGACTACATAAATGGAACTACAGACTTTTTATTTTTTTTTCAAATAATTTTTTATTTTTCCATAATAAAAACAATGCATACAGAAAAATAGAAAACAATGGTGATTATGAACATTGTGATTGAACATTGAATTATCACATGTTGTTATGGGCTTGAGGACATTTTAACAATGATAGAAAAAAAAAAGGAAAACAGAGATACAGAAGGCATTGTAATCTATCTACAACCAAAAACACTTATATACAATATTTACAAATTAACGTGCTACCAGATCTATAAAGAGACAATAAAGAGGGGAAGAAAAAGAGAGTTATGAGAGTTGGCAGTGGATCTCCGAATAATAACAGGGATAAGGATATGCATTTCACAGAACATAAAAAAAAAAAAGGAAAAAAAAACAATGATATGCAATAACAAGGAATTATTCACTCAGAATTAAATCAATTAGACATTTCCATAATTTGCTGAAATAGGCTTTCTTCCTAGGTCCATTTATAATGAACTTATGAGCAGAAATATGTTTAATTGCCACCTCTTTGAAACCCCTCCAACAGAGTTTAGTGTGATCCATCCAGTTATTTGTGATGTATAGTTTGATAAGGGAGCAAAGAGTAATTAAAATGTGGAGTTCTAGTTTAGGCAACTTAGAGGGGGGATATGGAGAATGGCTGTTTCCCATGAAAGTGTGGAGTTATAGTATCCCATTTTCTGCAGATGAACTTTTAGAGAGCACCAGAGTTTTTGGAAGTGGTTGCAGTACCACATAGTGTAGAGTAAATCAGCTCTCGGATAGGGGGAAAAGTGCATGAGGGGGATAGATTGGGGTTAAATTTATTGAGTGTTACAGGAGTGTAGTAAGAGTTGTTGTTCAACATCAGTTGGGTATATAAGAGTTTTTTAAAAGGGGAGAGTTCGACAGTAGTTTTTATAGCTGAAAGTTTTTGTTCCTCTGTAATGGGGGTACCTTGGTTATCCCAGTAGTTAGAGAAAAGGCAATTATATTTGTATAATAAGGAGTTCAGTAATCTGTAAGAGGATGAAATTGTTTTTTTAGGGCTCGAAACTGCAGAAATGATTTCACCTAGTTTGTTCATTTCCTGAGGATTGGGAGAGATATTGATAAGTTGTGAAGATATAATCTCTCTTAGTTGCCGGAAAATAACTGTGTATTTGTTATTGGCCTTAAGAATTAAACGTAGCTCGGCAAGAGTTTTAGCCCTATATTTAAGAATATCCCATACATTAAGATCTTCGATGAGGGGGAATTCAGTAAGGTCAACCATTTTGTTATTGATCTTGAGGTTTGGGTTGTGATGTAGTGGTTGGAGAAGTGGTAAAGTATTTTCAAGGTTGATGTCCTTAATCAGTTTTTGGAAAAGCCTGATCTTGTGTTTCATCATGTGGAATAGTTTAGAGTTGTTCATGGAAGTAGAGGATAGAAAGGGGATAGCTTTCGGGTTAATTTTGTTGGAGATGATGTGATGATGCCATAATTTCATCCAAGACGGATAGTGAATATGAGCTTTACTATTTAGATTTGAGATGGACCAAACCCTATTAGAACAGATGATCGTGTAGTAAAGTTGAAAATTTGGAAGGCCTAGCCCTCCTTTCTCCTTAGGGTAGATTAACTTGGAGTAAGAGATCCTGACTGTCTTTGGAAACCAGATGAATTTGGCTAGATCTTTGTTAATTTTGGAGAACAGGTTATTAGAAACCGTCATATTAGATGCATTAAATTGATATAGGAGTCTGGGTAAAACATTCATTTTCACTATAGCTACTTTGGATAGAAACGCTAGGTTCAAGAGTTTCCATCTTTGTAGATCTTGATGTACAATAGACCATGTTTTTAGTAAGTTATTTTGAAGCATGGAGGCTTGGTTATGTTCAAAGTGAATACCAAGATATTTAAGGTGATACGTTATTTGGAAGGAAGACTCGGGGAAAAAAGAAAGCTTTATGAGCATCAGGATTGATTGGGAAAATATGTGATTTTTTATTATTAATTTGGTAGTCTGAAGCATTGGAGAAGTTACTGACTGCGTTTATAATTTTAGGTAGATCTGAATTGGGAAATTGAAAATATAGATTTAGGTTGTCAGCGAAAGCCGATAATGTTACTTGAGTATTTAAGATTTTAGGTATAGAGTGGTGTGAATTTTGGGTGATATATAAAAAAAGGGCTCAATAAAAATGTTAAAAAGAAAGGGGGAAAGTGGGCAACCCTGCCTTGTTCCGTTGGTGATCAATATTGGACTGGATCTCTTTTTGTTTACATATAGGTATGTGTATGAATCTGTGTAAAGTATTCTGATCATTTCAGAGAAGGTTTTGGGTATATTAAAATGAGACAGGGTAGTAAACAGAAAGTCCCAGTTTACTCTGTCAAATGCTTTTGAGGCATCCAAGGTCAAGGCATAGAACGGATTTTTATCTTTTTTTGTAAACTGTATTAGGGAATCCATTGTTAAGGTATTGTCCCATGTGTGTCTGTTGCTCATAAAGCCAGCTTGGTCAGGGGATATTAAGGATGGCAGGATCTTTTGGAGTCTATTGGCTAATATAGCAGCAAGAATTTTTATGTCAACATTTATTAGCGAGATAGGTCTATAGTTGTGAGGGTCTGCTCTATCTTGTTTGTTTTTTAATATCAAAATTGTTCTTGAATTATTCCAATGTAGGTCAGTAATACCATTCTTTATAATGAAGTTGAAGACTTTCAAAAGAATAGGGGAGATTTTAGGACTAAAAACTTTGAAGAAATTAGTGGTAAAGCCATCTGGGCCCGGGGATTTGCCTACTTTGAGGTTATTTATGACGTTTTGAATCTCTTGAAGATCGAGCGGGGCAGATAGAAGGGAGGTTTGGTTTGCCTTAAGAGAGGGAAATTTGATGGAGTTGAGAAAGGTCTCCATCTGTGGTTTACAAGTGTTGCGTTCATTCCTGCTATAAATATCTGAATACAGATCATGAAATAGTTGAATTATTTCAGTATCCGATTTATAAATTTTACCCTGGTAGTGTAGAGTGGAGATTCTAGGAGCACCATTATTGTTTTTTAGTATTCTTGCAAGGGTTCTTGAGGGAATTTGCGCCCATTCAGAGTAGGTTGCTATAAATTTTTTTTCCTGCAGGGAGTAGTTATGTGAGTGAAGTTCAAGTAATTCTTTACGTGTTGTATTGATCAATTTGTCTATCTTTGGGTCAGGATATAGTCTCTGTTTTCTTTCTAGAGAGGATAGTCTTAAGGTCAGATTAGTTTCTCTTTTTTTGTTGAGTTTTTTAAGAAAGGAAGCTTTATTAATCAGAAATCCTCTTAATTCAGCTTTGCAAGCCGCCCATTGGATGTCTGGTGGAATTAGGGACTTTTTAAGATTGATGTCTAGGTCAGATAGCATGTCATTGATTTTATTTAGTATGTCTTTGTTATATAGTAAGTTATTGTTAAGAGTCCAGTTAGCGTAGGTGTAAGTAGAGGGTGCAAAGCTAATTTTGAAGGAGATCCTTGCATGATCTGAAAGAAATCGGGGTTCAATACTGAAAGCATTTTTAAATTTAGAAAGAGGGTCTGAGATTAAAAAGAAGTCCAGACGTGACCAGGATTTATGGCAGTTAGAATAGAAAGTGTATAGGTTTTCTTTGGTCGAGATATTGCTAAAAGCAATAGCGTCCATAAGGTTAAAGTCTGAAATAAGTTCCTCTAGGGCTATAGAGGCTTGGAAATTATATGAGGAAGAGTTACTGGTGCGATCTAAACTAGGATCTATTACAGCATTCCAGTCCCCACCTATTATGAATAAGTAGTTTTGGAATGAACATAGGATGTTATAAATTTCTAAAATAAAAATTTGTTGTTGAGAGCATGGTCCATATACATTCAAAAAGAGAACTGGTTTGGATGAGTCTGGGAGCAGAAATGTAAAATTACACCATCTACCATTTTTATCAGATTTAAACTCGTTAATTGCTCCCTGGAATTGTTTCTTAATTATAATGGCCACTCCCTTAGAGTTGGAGCTATCTCCGGCAGCTATTATAGCCCTAATCCATTTTCTGTTGGTTTCTTTCTCCCATTCTTCCTTGGGCAAGTGTGTTTCCTGTAAGAAACAAATATTGGCCTGGGATTTAAAAACAAGGTGGAGTAGCAATTTTTTTTAGCAGTATTTTGTAAGCCTTTAATATTCCAAGAGTAAAAAAAAACAACTCATGCAAGTTAACAGTTAGCGGGGTAGAAGGGAAAGTTATGTATATGGAGATTTAGTAGTAAATCTGGAAAGAGTAGTAAGTGTTGGAGAGAATCTGCACTAAATTTAAGTAAAAAGGGAAATTGGAGAATCACTTCAAATCTGTAGTTGCAAAAAAATTAAATATAAATGTAAAGGTAGCAAAATACTCCTTCTGACTAACCCTGGTGCCTACCCACCCAGACCCCTTAGGTGAAGAAGTACAAAACCAAACATACATTGAACAAAACATTACTATACATATGTACAAAAGAATGCTCATCCAAAAGACCACCATCCTAGAGCACTACTACAATGCACAAAGAGCATCCATAGTGGAAAGGTAATCAGGATAGTATGATAGGTCACTATAGCATGATGGAATTCATATACATTTACAAGCCTGCTCGCCTAATCCTCATACAAATGATATTTGGGGGTCTATAAAACCCATAAAAACAGTTTTTATACAATTAAGAACAGCTCTTATCAAATCTTGAATAAAACAAAAATTGTAAAAGATTGTTTCAAAACCTCATGGAAAATGTTAAATACCGGGAAGTATAACTGGTATATATATCCATACAACAGAATCTGTAGAAATTTAGTAAACTATGTATTTTTAAACATTTGTGATAGAGTTGAGCAATAACTATTTATAAGGAATCAAAGTTTATATTTGACTCTCAGACACTACTGATATTGTATATTTCAGCTGTCATTATATATATAAAAAAAAAGAAAATATATATATATATATTTATAGTACATTCCTCGGATGGCCACTAAAGGGATTAGGTATATTTGTGAAAGAAAGCTGGTCTCAAGCTCATTTATCTATAAGAAAGAGAATTACCTGTCTGACACACCCCCCGCTCATCGTAAATATAGTTTCCCTGCTTCAGGAGATGGTTTTGCGATGGTAGGTTCAGGCAGGCTCATGAATTTGTATGCAGGAACTGCATACTACACAAAGCGCTACATGCGCGATTAACTGAGGTCGAACCTGTTATGTGTGGACTCCTGAGAGTCCCAAGCTAAAGATACCCTACTGTAAACATCACGCAGTACATAGATTTCTTGTTTGACTCAGGTACCTGTTCTGAAGAAGAAAAAAAAACATTTAGACAGTTTTAATAATAAAAAAGGAATGATATTAATGCTGGGTTAGTGAGCGGAGTCGTCCTTAATTCACACGATAAGTAGACAGAGTTTGTAGGAATTTCATAAGCTAAAGCGCTTGCACTAATATTGTATTAAGGTTCAGGAGCCTTATTGAAGGCTTTAAGAAAGGCTTCTCTTGCTTTGCTTTGGGAGGTTGCTGTGAATTTAATGTCATTTTTAAAAAAGATCAGGGTGTTTGGAAAGCGCATTTGGAATCTGATATTCCTTTTAATAAGATCTGAGCAAAACAGAGCTAGTTTTTGTCTGTTCTCTTTGATGGAAAGGGGTAAATCTTGAGAGAAGGTGATTTTGTGATTATTCCACATGAAGGCTTTGTGTTTTTTTGCCGAGTTCAGTACCTTTTGGGCAATCTGATAGTTGAGTAGTTTTGCGTAGACTTGATGGGGTGCTGAGGCATCTTGGCGTTTATATAATGCACGGTGGGTTCTCTCAATAATTATTTCAGGATTATCTCCGTCTAAGCGTAGCAGTGACTCAAATATCTGTTTTGTAATATTAAGTAAACCTTGTTTATCGTAGTTCTCAGGGAGACCTCTAATTAAGATATTGTTTTGTCTACTTCTTGCCTCGAGGTCTGTTAGTTTTAGTTGTATATCAGTTATAGAGGCTGTTTTGGCACGCAAATCATCAGATAAGGACTGTATTTGAAACTCATTAGTTTGGGTTTTTTGTTCGAGTGTGTCTACTCTGTCAACAATTTGATTGACAGATTTTCCTAGATTAGAAAGTTGTTCCGAAAAACTTTGTATGGCAGAATGAATAAGTTGGAGGGCCTGTTTCAGCTCATCCATGTGGAAGTTGGAATCCTCTTTAGTATTAGTATTGCTTTTATTAGGCTCCATATTTTGTTTATTTGTTTTCTGTCTTTTTGAAAGACCCTCTTTTTCTGTTGAGAATATTGCTGATGATTTGGCTTTTGTTGTTTGTGTCTCCATTGTGATAGGTTCATTAGTCAATTTTATCTGTTTAGCCATGAGGAGTTAGGAGTACTGTAGATGGAACTGCCCTTTGGAACTCTGTGAATATAGCACTGTGGAGAAGCTCTAGGATTTAAAAGCTGTATTCGAATCTTGCAGGTTGCAAAGGTGATGAAAAATCCGAAGTGATGAAGGTAAAATAGCTCTTTCTTGTTTAGGAACACGACCATGAACTTTTTAAAGTATTTAAAATCTTAGAAGATGTAGTTGAGATAGGGAGCTCTGTGCATAAGCTGTACACTAGACGACCACCATCTTGGAATCACCGAACTACAGACTTTTTAACCTTGACAAGAAAATGGTCAACAGAGAAAATAGAGTTCTTGATGAACGTCTCACTAAAGAAGGGAACAGTATACATACACAGCTTTATAGGAAAGAATGTAGGAAAAACTCAATATTGCATCGTACCAGCATGCACCCTTCCCACATATATAGTAATATAGTAAAAGGTCACGCAATAAGAGCATCCAGACTTACGAGTCAAGACTCTAGGTTTCAAGAAACAGTTGAGACGTTACATAGAGGATCTGAAGAAAGAGAATACAAAAGAAATGAAACAAATTGTTTATTTAGAGACAGCATAGTTAGGAGGACTACAACAGGGAAACCCTATATATATAGTAGTAAGCATGATTCAGATACACAAGAAGAAATAAGAGGTAAAACAGATCTTAATAAGCCTGTGATACCTTTTATAAACAATAATAAAAAAGTTAAAGTGATTTTTATGAGGAATTGGAATATTTTTTGACAGTGGATGACAGATTACATGGACTAGTAGGGGATGTCCCTAGTTTTACCTACAAGAACACAAAATCTTTGAAACGTATGCTGTGTTATGAAAGCAGTGAGAAGAGACAGATAGAGTCAGTTAGAAAAGGGACATGTGCATGCAGGGGATGTAATCACTGTCCATACATGCTGAATAACAACAGGTTTAGTCACCCAGACACTGGGAGAGATTATGAGTGTAGTTTGTATGCAGTTTGCAAGACGTGAGATTTGATCTATTTAGATACGTGTATAAAATGTGCTTCCTTTTACATAGGTATGACTAATAGAACCTTAAGGGAACATGTCAAAGAACACATATACGCCATAAATAAGGAAGATGTAAATAATGCTTTAGCGAAACATATCATTGACAAAGGAACCACAGATAGTTTTATATTTTTAGTGATATAACTGTTATATAGGAATGTCAGGCTAGGCAATCAATAGAATTATACTGAACAAAGGGACATTTGATGGTTCCTGAGGTTACAAGCAGACAAAGGCTCAGGACTTATTGATAGGGTTTCCCTGAAACAATTTTTGGTAGCCAGAAGTTTTAAGCATTGAGCATTTAAGCATCAGCTTTTAGAAAATAGACTTGTTTGAGATATATATATATTCAACAGAATATATTGATCTTTGGGTCATTTAGATTCATTTGTTAAAAATGTTTTTGTAAGAATTTTTAGTTATATAGATCCATTTAGTTTTTGCATAGGCATAGGTCACCGTGATGTAATGCTGCTTAGCTTTATGAGCTACATCATAGATTTTTTACTTAGTTATTAAATACACTTTTTAGTATGTTTTTAACAAAATCCATTGTACGTTATGATAGGATAGCTTATAGTATTATCACTATACCTGCTTAATTTCATAGGCAGATATATGGTTCAACTAGAATCCCATAGTAACTTCAAAGCACTATGCACTTTATTATAGTTATCTTACCATAGTTGTTTTAAGATCTTAGAAATGTCTAGTTTAAGATGTGACATTAGATTTTGTAAATTGATTCCCATACATAATTTTTATATGTTTTTGTTTATATTTATGTTTATATTATGTTTTTGAGTAGAGGTGTTATACTGTACATACTATAGTTTTCTAGATATACAGAGATGCATTTTACATTTTTATATGAGATGTATAACAGATAAGCATATGTTTTAGTAATTAAGAAATGTTTTTAGATAATAGTCACATGAATCAAGACTGAATTTAAAGAAAATTATCATCACACGACCATATGATGTCATTTTGAATATATTATTCATGAGAACAACGCATGATTGGTTGTATAATGATAGAGACAATATACTTATAGGGTGGTTAATTCAGTGTTCTCTTAACAGTCTGATGAAGCATTCATGTGGAATTTGAAAGTGCTTACTGGGAATGCATTGGTTTTGCTTAAATTGTTTTAATTCAATAAATAGTCAGCTTCTTATGGTCGTGGTGTGTCTTCAATTAGCTTTGTCTTTGGATTCCTTTTAGGCTGCTGTTCTGGAGGCACTCTACCCTTGACTGTGATTGTTTCCTGAATATATGGACTGGAACCATATTACTTCAAACAAACAAGTAGAAGTTACTACCAGGAAATCCAATGAGAAAAAAAAAAACTAAAAGACAAATGAGCTTTAGTATAACATTTATGTTAACTGTTTTAGTGACAAAATTCTTTTTCCATGACAAAGTTGACCAATTCAGTTATTGGAGATATAAGTGAAAGGAAGGAAACAAGACAAGGATTCACTTCTCTATAAAGTAAATACATGTCACTTTTTTTCTTTTCCTACATGTATTGCTAAGCTAGTATTCTATATTTTATTTTCCATAATAAATATGTGCCTTAGCTTAATACGTATTAAGCAATTAACTCTTTAACTAATAATAAGCTTTCTTTACACACACACACACACACATATATATATATATATATATATATATATATATATATATATATATATATACATACTGGTTTCTTTTCTTCATATATATGCCAGATAAATCCTAAAGTGATAGCTCATGATAGCATAATATAATAGCAAGTTGTTCACACTACACTAAATATGCAGGTTGTCAATGGACTGAATGTTTATTGTGTTTTTAGCTTTTAATTCTTAATTCACATCATGTTTATTTTTGGAATATATGATGTGAAGTATGTATGAGATTTGGATGTGATTTCTCTAAGAGATATCAGACTGTTATGCTGTTTATGAGTGCTTCTATACTAATATAGTGATATAATGGTGGGTGTATGAAGTGTGTATGAAGCTGTTTTCTTTTTTTTTTCTATTTTTTTCTTTTTTTTTCTTATATAGTTTTATCTGTGATGTTTGGTGTTGTTTATTCATTGGGGAGGAGTTAGGAGAGGATAAATACAGTAGTGAAGACAGCATCTGTGTTATATCACTGGGGTTTCACTTTGAAACCTGTCAGTTATTCTTTTGTTCTCCCCTCCCCTTGGATAGATATACAAAAAAAAAATAAAGCAAGAGAGAGTGTACTCAATAGCTATAAAAAAATAAATGACAACAAGAAGTGTTACATCATAGCTTTTTAAATAGCATGGGGCAGGTTGGTTTTAACCACTTTTACAGCCTTCTTTCTCATGTAACATGAATGAAAGTTGTTTACTGGCAGTGGTATTTCCCTTTCACAGAGCAGGTTCTAACAGAATGTTTATTTCCCGCCCTTTTCTCTCACAAGACAATTTATACAGAGTTCTTTTTCTGTGTGTGTGTGTGTGTGTGTGTGTGTGTGTGTGTGTGTGTGTGTGTAAGAAATAGGGGATACAATTATGTTTTATGCTTGATTTTAACACATCAAGTGCAAATAATAAGAAGGTGTTAATTAACTGTCATTCTGTGTTACATTTACCTCAAAATTACTATTTTAACACTTGTGAAGCCTGCATTTCTCTCTTTAAGTTATATAACACATTTTACAGTACTGTGGTACCATAACAATATATAATTCATATCTTCAATTCAACTTTTATCCTAAGATATTATATTAATCAAATTACATTCTGTTCTATTAATTTAAAGAAGGGAAGATAATCTTGTTTGTTTGTTGATGTCAGCCTCTTGCTTGGTTGACTTGTTCTGCATATGTGGGCAATACATGTGTATATTTTATGACGAAGGTTGTGGTGATGATCTATGTTGGATTCTGTGTGCATGTGTTTTTTAAATAGGCTCTGAAGAGCTGAAATACATGGCAATATTAGAAGCTCATACTCTGAAAGTTAATTAAAAGTGTGAAGCATAGTAAAGGAGATACTAATATGAAGGTAATACATGTTTTCCACAAAGTCAGACAAAATTACACAGTCAGTTTGATATACTGGGAATTCATGTGTCTCTTAAAAGACTGTAGTGGGTATGTTGCCAACCATATGTCATCCCTCAGTAGAAATATAATTCTGGGAATGTACTATTAGTTTTTCACATCACAGTTTCTCTTTTACTAGTTTATATGTCATAGTATGTTCTAGTGTATATGATATCCTATTTTTAGAAGAGACACCTTTTGCAAGATAATTGTATATGCAAGTCCTCACAAATAGACAAAGATATTTAGAGACGTTTATTTGTTTTTTGAAATATCATATGCGTCTGTCATAGAATTCAAGCATGCACAGTCTTGTAGTCAGAGTTGAGTTTAAATGGTTATCTAGTCACATTGTCAATAATATATAATAGCATATTAGTAATATAACATGCTTGTTATAAACAATTTTATATGTATTGTCTTTTATCTGTGTTAACCTCTTTTTTTCTTAGAACTGAAATAAATGATTGGCTTTATTATAATACCATATAGGGTCTTATAAATAGAATAGAACCAAATGGCTACAAGCAAGCAAATTAATGCTTATAATCTAAATATTATGTATATACTAACTCTTTTTAATTTTGTTAAATAAGTTAGATCTTTCATATATCATAACTTTAGAAGCAGTAGAGTGATTTCAGATACTTATTTGTGAGTAGGTGGCATGGTTTGAATAGGACTGCTATTCAAACCAGGAGTTTTAAACTCCATGGGCGTGGAACAACAGTGCATATATAGTATTTTACAAATTAATTATTTTTTCTTTTTTGTGTCTACTATTCTTGATAGAAAGTTTACAGTTAACAGTTTCAATTATCTTATATATATATGAGTAAGCAGTTCACTAGATATAATAATAGTTTTTAGTACCATATTATTTACAAATGTATGAGAGTATTATATATAACACTTATTTATTTATTTTTTCCTATTTCAGTAGTATGGCCAACTTGAAATGCATATCAGTTAATATCAATGCATTAAATAATGGTTGAAAAGGTGTAGTTTATACATTTTTTTAAACATATTTCACTCCCAAGTTATCTTTTACAGGAAACAGATTTAGTAAATGAAAATTTGGTCAGACTTAATACTAAATACTGTTCTGTATTGACTAGTTCTCATTATAAACAAAAGATAAGAGGGGTGGCTCTTTTATGGAAAAAATATTTGCCTCTACCTAAAATCCTTAATACATTTAGTGATGAAAAAGGCATGATTTGTTCAGTGGCTTTAGAGATTCAAAGGAACTTACACAGTTTTATTAATGTCTTTTGAATACTTAGATTGGGAAGACAAACAGTTAAACAGCAGTTGGGGAAAATAATACAAATATCAAAGGCAAACATTATTTTTGAAGATGACTTGAATTGTATTTTATCTGACAAGGATACCAACACTAGCTTTAAAAGGAGAAACCTGCCTCAGTCAAGGCTTTGATGGAGTTCACTAACTTATATAATACAAGAGATATAAATGAGTATTCAGTACCAGACTCACTCTTCTTTATACATTTCTCACACAGGCTTCAAACACAATCACGAATACATTGAGTATATTTCAAATGAGATCACTAGTAGAATAGATGATGTTAAAGTAGTTTCTTCCCGTTGGTGGATCAAAAATGAGATAACATTTGAAGTTATATAAGGATTCCTGTATATATAACTACTAGTAAAGACTTTATGGAGTTCTTTAATAAAAAAAATCAAACTTTTATTGAAATTAATTTTACAGGTAACATCTCAGTTAGTTTTGTGTGGGACTCTTTAAAAGTGTACTTTTTAATCAATGGGACAAAGAATTTATAGGCTTACAGGAGAAAATTGATAAGTTAAAACTGGATAATAAAAAGTTAATAACTTAGAAGAAATAAATATCTTAAACAGTAAACATTTAGAAATTTTACAACATAAAGCTATGCTAAATTAAGAAAAGATTAACATAATTAATTATTCCATAAATCCTAAATCCATGCATAAATTGGCTACTAGAACAAAAATGGTTGTTAAAGCTACCCACATTAAAGAATCATACTCCTCTGGTAGTAAAAATAAGGTTACTGAAATGAAGATATTCTGGATGTTTTCAGGTCTCATTTTAATAAGATTAATCAACACAAACCAACAATGGATACAATATATCTAATTAAAAATGTATAAAAACTATACTGAAAATAGACTGTCAGAAGATCAAATAAAATAATTGACAAGCCTATATCAATGTCTAAACTCAAAATTCAAATTAATAAATTAATAAATAAAATTAATAAATGAATAAATTGAAACCCAATAAGACACCTAGAAATTATAGTATAATACTGGAACAATATAAAATGATGACTAAGAATGCTTTGAGTATTTTACTAGACATATTTTAATAGTTAAAGGACTTACAAATGGTCTACCATCCATGAAATACACCCTAATATCCCCAATTTTAAATCCTAACAAGGACTCAACACAATGTCCTTCATATAGACCCATTTCATTATTGAATGACATTAAGATAAAGTATTCCAATCTATACAGTAGATATGGTTCTGAGCTTGTGACTAATAATCTGAATGAAATCACGGAAAATGTCAATGTATATTCCAGGAAACTATTGCAAACCAAACTGAGAAAATTACAGAGAGATAGACGAGATTTCTTGCAAGGAAATGTCTTCACTTGGTCCAGTGGGCCGTTCTGGACAGTGAAAAGTACTACAGCTACTATAAACCAGAGAATAGATGAATTGACCAATGGAGATAGAGTTGTGACTGTGGCAACCAATCAGATGAATGATTTGAACCAGGAAGCAAGCAAGTGGAAGTCTTACACTAGCCTGACTACTGACATCACCTCTGAGTTGGTGCAGCCTTCAGGAGCCAGACGGAAAGTTATAGTCACAATGGCCCAGTTACATCAGGAAGAAAATAAAGGCATTTCAACATTGAATACTAAAATAAATGAACCCACAACTTTTACACAGGCTCTGAGGCCACCAAATTTAACTTTTCTGCTTCCCCAAGGGATAGAGTAATAAGCAGAGGTGGGGGCAGACAACACAGAGGTCGCCAGAGAGGGAGAAGTATGACAGGAATGAAAAGGACGCATGAAGAAGGGACGGTGAATGTGTATACAATAAAAAAAGCATTCATGAACATAAGATCTTATCTACATATGTGTTATCTCAAAATGAGCTTAATGTGTTTAACAAGGGGTTATCATTTATACCCATGGCTGATACAGACATTACTGAAATTGTGTTTGATATTAAAATGTTCACTCACAAACTTATGTTAAAAACTATATACAATGAGAATGCTAGTTGTGTCATTTCTGTAGATATGTTTAAAAAAAATAGTTTATTCATTCCACAACAAAGTCCATTAATACAAGTGTTTGAAAAACTCTGTATAGAAGATGTTTATAAGGTTTATTATTCACATAAAGCCAAATATCAAAAGAACAAAATGTTTAATTTACCTAAGAATGAATCTGAAGCAATGCTTTGTTTACAAGCTAATCCATCCATCATGATAAGACCGGCAGACAAGGGAGGTCAGATTGTCATTATGGAGAGTTGAATATGATAGCATAATGACTAATATGCTGAATGATGAGAACTTTTATAAAATTGTTACATCTTTTAAAGTTAAGAGAATGATGGGGAAGATTGTTACAGAAATAAATGAGTTAAGAAGTATGGGTCTCATAGATGATGAACTTCAAAAATACTTTGTCATATTGAATCCCACAATTCCAATAACACAGGGGTCACCAAAATAACATAAAAATCCAACAAAACCCCCCATGAGACCGATAGTAGCAGGCAGGAACTGGTGCACGGAGTCTATCTCCATATTTTGAGAGAAGAATTTACAAAGTATAGTTAATAAATCTGAGTACATATTAAGAGACACCGAGCACCTTATTAGAGATTTGTATAAATATGCTAATAAAGAGGAATTACCAGCACAGTACTTGTTAGTTACACTTGACATTGTGTCACTTTTTACAGTGATTCTTAATAATTTAGACATGGATAGCATTTCTAGACAAGTGGATAACGATAGAGAATTTACAAAGCCAAAAATAGAATGGATTAAGATATTGTTGAAGTTGGTATTAGAACACAATGTCTTCCTATTTAGAGATAAAATATATTGGCAATGCAATGGAGTGACAATGGGAACATCATGCGCTAATAGCTGTACAAATGCTGTGATGTCTGAATGGGAAATGGAATTGTTAATACAAGGGCCATTCAAGGGCCATATTATATTTTTTCGCAGGTTTGTAAATGACCTGTTCCTTTTGTGGAATGGGCCTGTAGAATTATTGATGGAATTTGTAAACTTTATTAATAATACAACACAATATCTTAAATTTACTGCGAATAGGTCATATACTCAAGTGAATATTTTGGACATTACTATATATAAGGGCACCAACAATTTTATAGAAAAGAATGGCATGTGAATAGTTTGTTAAGCAGTGAGAGTATGCATCCAAGGTATATCTTCAGAAATGTAATACAAAATCAAGTCTATAGGGCATTGAGACTTAATGCTAATGAAATAGACTTTGAAAAACAACTAGAGGTAGTGGAAATGGAACTCACAGATAGAGGATATGATAAACAGCTTATACAAAGAAATGTGGCAGATGTAGCCAAGTTAAGAAACACTAGAGCAAGACCTTATTTTTCACAAAATGTTGTGGATACTTCAAATCATAACACATATAAGCAGCATAAATCTAATAAATTGAGAATATGTTTAAATTACTCTAGGAACATTAAATTATATAGAGACATGTTTAATAAGCATTGGAATATTTTAATGACAGATAGACAGGTGAGCAAGCATTTAGATGAACAACCTCAATTAACTTTTAAAAATAAAAAATGTTTGAAAATGAGATTATGTACCACAAGGGATTATAAGGAGGTACAGACTATTGAGGAGACAAGACCATGTAGAAACTGTCAATTTTGTAAATTTATATCTGAGGAAAAAGAATTCAAACATCCAGATGCAGGTGAAAAATTTAAACTGGTTACTGGTGCTACTTGTGACAGTACACATGTAGTTTACTTATCTGTATGCCAGATATGCCACAAATACTATGTAAGTAAGACTGATAGACAGTTAAAATTCAGGATTAGAGAACACATATACCATATGAAAAAAAGAAGCATACATAATGCATTAGCCAAACATGTTATAGCAACAAATGAAGACCATCTGTTCAAATTTAGTGTACTGGGGAGAGGTAATGTCAATGCGAGGGGAGGAGACATAAAGACCAGAATGGAAGGATTATAAGCTGAATGGATTGTGAGGTTAAGGGCAGATACAGGACATGGTCTCAATGACCGTGTTCCTTTGAGACCCATCCTAAAAACTCACCCTTTATACAGATAGTTATGTCCTTATAGAATATATACTTTTATATTTTTTACATATGTCTTTATATATGTTTTTTATATATTTTTAGTAGATAGTAATGTATATGCATTGAGATGTATTATGTGTCCATCATGAACATATGCATTTATATATACACAATTTTTATGTGATTTTATGATGTTAGTATAACTTTAACTGAGGTGCACTATATAATAGGTCATGTGACATTAATTAATGATGTAGAAATGGTGTGCTTATCATCTTTGATATACACCTGAAGAAGTAGTCAGTGAATGCGCTTGTGTATGTATTTGGTATTATTAAACTTTGTAGAGAATTTGTGGAGAACTAGAGTCTTGCCTCTACTTGCGTCTTTTTACACTCTGATAATACTAAATATCAACCAACACTTAATTAGATTTATAATAATTTAAATTCCATCAAACAACGCTTAATAAATGGAATACATTATTTTTACTATAAAGGACAGATTTTCCTTAAAATGATTATCTTTGCTAAAATTCTATATATAATGTATTCCTTATCCCTCTCACTTCCTGAAAAATCTATAAAAGTGTATAATTCCTTGTTTCTGAGATGTTTATGGATCCTAATAAGTCTAGATTGGCTTTAAACCATCAGATTAGAGATTAGACTTTGGGTGGTTTTGGTCTTCCAGATTTAGAATTATATTCCTTATCCTCAATTGTAAAGACAATTTATTGGTTAACTAACAATTATAATGCCAAATAGAAATATATTAAGGGAAGTATTAGAGTAAATACAATATTTTAACAAAATCATATCATACTAAAATACCAGCTAATAAATTTCATTGGATAGTAAAAGACTATTTTATAAAAAACATAAACAAACCAGTTAACTCTTATTATATTAATACAATAATAACTTCCATTAAAAAAATAATTATCATGAACCCTGAATATAAAGCATGGATTTGGTTTGTATTTCCAATTACCTACATGAACATAGTATGAATACATTTAATTTAACAACCATGACTACGTTTAAAGACAAAATCCTGTTATACTGTTATTACTAGAAAATGGGAATGTTGACCATATCATTAATAAGTCTTGGTTAAGAAAAGACATGTGGTTTCTGCATAGTCCACTTGATTAGCAATGGCATCACGTTGAGAGCAGAAGAATTTATAACTCCTCTATAAGTGGAACTTATATGGCTCATAATTGAGTATAATGTCACATTTGGAATGTACTGTACTATACACCTGCAGCAATTAGAGAGACTTCAGAGGTTTCTAACAAAGAAGATCCAAAGAGTAATAATTACCAAAGTGACCCAAGAGTCCAGACCAGAAGATCAAAAAATTCATAAAACAAAGACAAGCAGGACAACCACAGCAGTGAACTCCACTTTATTAAAATGAATAAAAGCAGAGGAAAATTGCTTTCATATGTGAAATCATGCTTCTTATGCTTCTTCAGATGCGATAAAATTCAAAAAACATGCAATATATATATATATATATATATATATATATATATATATATATATATATATATGTAAAATGAAGCAGTCATTCTCCAGCCAAACAACATAAGTCTGTAATCAACAACTTATACATCAGGCCATTTCACAATTTATACCATGTTAAGGCTACACCCTTGCAAAACAGGTTTAATACTAATGTAATTGTTAATGCCTGGATGCCTGTGTACTTGTAGTCTGAGTATCCACCTTAACTCTACCTGTTCCAAATAATTAATAATGTCACCCCCTTCACATTCTTGTAGATACATTATAGCACCCTAAAACTAAAACTATGATCAGGTAGTGTTAGAATATGCTTAGCCAATGCATTCCTGGTGTTCTTAGATTTTATCTCATAGAGATATCTACTGACCCTATCTCTTAATCATTGTATGGTCTTACCTACATAAAAGCAGGTACATACATTGCAGATAGACAAATATATAAGATTAGTGGTACTACAGTCTGCATAAAACCTGGGTTTAAACTCAAAATGTATGGTCAATTAAATAAACTCCTGTGACTTACTTATTACCCCACAGATCTTGCAGCCCCTACAAGGGTATGTCCCTAGTCTCCTCCATTGCCTTGGTACATATTGTTTATCAATGCATAATAATTGCTTCAAATTGTGATTATTCCTATATACAAAATTTGGTGTATCACCTACCACCTCAGATGTTGGTCTATCAATGGTCAATAGATGCCAGTGTTTTTGATATTATCCCTTATCACATTATTGTTACTAGTGTATTTTGTAAAAAAGTAGACCCTGCTGGGTCTGCTTCTATTCATACACTTAAACCCATTAGCCTTCATCACCTGTGTAGGTCATTGGTTGATGTATTTACTATTACTAACCACCCTATCCCATATGGTATTCACCATACATTTATTATAAGCCCTGTCTAAGAAGAGTTTATCCAGTGTATCAGCTTCTGTGGTTAGATCCTCTTCCCTATTACATATCCTGGTGATCCTTATAAAGTGACTCTTTACTATACTTGGAAAAACATGTCTAGGATGCATGCTGTCATTCGATAACCCATTACGCCAGCATGCTTTGCAAAATAATGCATAGGAAATATTACCATCCATATCTTTTTTAAGGGACACATCTAAAAAATCAGTCAGAGTAAGAACATATTACTGTGAATTTCAAAAAATCAGTGGTAGTCTCTAGGTATGCTACAAAATCTAGTAAAGACTCCTCTGTTTCTTCTCATAAAATAAAAACATCATCAATAAAATGTCTGCATAGCTTGACGTTCATGGCCAATTCATTATTAAAAAGATGTCAATTTTCCCAGGACTATACCACTAAGTTTGCATATGAATTGGCACATGGGTTGACCATGGCAAAACCCCATTTCTGTAAGTATAACTGTTTCTCAAATATAAAGATGTTACACAAAATTTAATCCAAAATTGTACATAATATACTAATGATGTCATTAGGGAAAATTCTGCTAGTAGTCAGTATTTCTCTTATGGCATCAATGCTATAATCATTAGGTAATGAGGTGAAGAAATTTTTAACATCTAAAGTCACCAACAAAAGTGTGGTTGCAGTGTTGTTACTCAAATGATCTGTTAAATCTTCAAAAAACTTGTAGTGTCCTTCAGTATAATAGGTATCCCTGAAATAATCTGCCTCAATTTCCCTTCTACAATCATAGAAAGGGGCTCAGTCGCCCAACCCCCACCTGCAACTATGGGCCACATTGGGGGCGTTGTTAAATATTTATGTACTTTGGGCAAACCTATTATCAATGGTACAACAGGATTTACCACATTTAAAAATCGATACAGAGATTCATCAATCTGTCTGCCCATTAACTACTCATATATATAGTCACTGATGTTGTTTGTGATTGTTTTCAACTGGATCCATACTATTTCAGAATATGTATCAGGATCATCCAATAATTGCCTCATGGCACCTAAAAACTCAACTTTGTTCATCAAAATGACTGTTACACCCTTGTCTGCTGGTCATACAACTAAATCAGGCATATTCTGTAAATGTTCTAAGGCTTGCCTATCATTAAAGCCTATATTGTGAAAAGTTCTCTTATTTGAAGTACACAAAACTTCACATAGTTCTTTTTCACAAATTTTTACAAAATAATCTATCTGAGGTGGTAAGGGTGGAGAGACTGTAACAAACAACAGCTTTAGAGTTATATTACATGCAAATAGCCTGATATCAGTTAAAATGTCACTTACTTTTGTAGAAGTAGCAGGCACAAAAGTAAGGCCTTTGTTGAGCAAAGAAAGTTCCTGGCTGGTAAGTTGATGGGTCGACAGATTGATCACTAACCCATCTGATGTTTCATCTTCCTGTTGATAGGAAAGCTCTCCTTTGAGTGTTTCCTTTTGTGTCTTTTTTGACTGGTAGAGTGAACTTGGGATATCATTCTTTTGCTGGAAAAGGTAAAAAATCTCCATACTCAGAGTAGAGGAGAACCCCGGTCTGGCTCCTGCTTTTGCATATGTCATTGCCTGTTGATTAGCTGGAGGGGTGGAGATAGCAGTAGATTGAGCAGTAGTCACCACATCTGTCACTAAAATAGGCTCCTGACATTGTTTATTTAGTTGACCAATTGGATTATTGGTCTCATTTATAGAAGCAGAAGGAGGTGTATCCGAAGCAACCAACGTGGAATCTGTAGTGGTTGGAATCGTTGTTTCACGTAGCTCAATGGAACTTGTGATCTTGGGCCAGACAAATACTTTCCCCATACAGAAGTCATTGTAATCTCTTAGCAGCTTCTTCTGATAAATTTGTTATAGTCTAGTCTCATATAACAAGATTCAAGATAAGAATAATGGCATCAAATATCCAGGCTTCAGGTAAAAAAACACCTTATTCTAAGAAAAAAGTAAGCGCTTTCACAAACATACAGATCGCTTCATCAGACTAACTTTATGCAACATCACTCCACAATTAAAACACTCAGTATCCAATCAGTAGCTCTTCATAATTAAACACATATACCTAGTAAAAAGCACATATGTATAAGATAAAAATCATTAGAAATTTATGAGTAAATAAAAATAAAAACATAAAAACATAGTGACATTTCAGTGTTTCAAAGAACGTCCCTTAAGAAAAGGTTACAAGGAGGTGGCCCCATTGAGACCTGGTGGTTTATCTGCTTGTAGCATCAAAATCTATCTTTGTTCAACAGCCTCAGTAATATTCCTAACATCATCGCCCCTAATATTAGTATGCATGATCTCTATAGCCATGAATTTAAAATTATGATCAGTACCAAAGCGTAGCACGTGTTGTGCTAGTGCATTATTTTCCTTACAATTCCTTATGTCCCTGTAGTATTCTAGTATTCTGTCTTTAAAAGGACGATTAGTCTTTCCAATGTAAAAAGCATGACGTAGTACAAAAACAAAAATGTACTAGATTAGTGGTTCTATAGTCTGACTTTCGTTTATCCCTGCACAAAAGACCTGTCTGGTTGATATGTTATGTGATTTAAAACTTTTTGGCAGAACTTTGACTTTACAAGCTATGTTCAGGGAAAATACTGAACAAACTCAATTGTTTAAAAAGCCAAATATCTTTATACCCCCACCAACTGCCATGATAGATGCCTTTATTAATATTTGTGAAGAACAGATAAGGCATTAATATGAACATGGGGCTAAAGCTAGTTTCTATAATATGAATAAGGATGAATACACTGCATTAGCTGAACTTAAACTTTCTTTTGTCTTACAATAAAGTGTTTTTTTATCTGAAGCCTGGATATTTGATGCCATTATTCTTATCTGGATTCTTGCTACAGTTGTTTTTGGCATCAAATAGTACTCATTGGTCCTGTTTTGTCGTTTGATATAACAAGATGTTTGAAAAAACATTATCAATCTGCCCAGCAAATAATTCACCTTTAAAGCAAAGTAATAACTCAGATTGAGCCTTTTCAACCTGCCACATCAAATCTTTCTCAAGGGGTTTAAAATATTCTATCATGAGTTAAATGTAATTAAAACCCAAGTCTATATTTAGTTGCTGCCATTTCTTAAGCAACTCAGGGTGTGTCTCTCCACAAGTTGGCATACATAACACCCGCATAGCCCTCGGAATAATGTGGAAGTGCAGGCATGCCTCTAGGTGTAGGCGATGCCAATTAAAATGTTTCAATTTATACAAATTATTCTCAAGGTCTCTCAAAGCTAGTAAAAAACTTTCATGTTCATTGGCATTATGATGTAATGGGGGAACATCATTACCTTCAAAGTTGAGCTGCATGAGATGAGTGGAGTTCACTGCTATGGTTGTCCTGCTGGTCTTTGTTCAACAAAGAAGATTAAGGGATTCCAGCATGTGCCTTACACAGACTGACTAAAGTCTCTGTCACTGTACTCCATTATTGTATAGGCTTGTTAGGCCTTCTTATGCCTGGCCTACAGAGCAATACAAGACCCAAACATATTGAACTTACTGCATATTCATAAATCAAACAGGACTAGGGCTACCTGTTCCAGGGACTGAAATATGACCTGCAACTTAAATAGGACATGCTGAAAGGACAGATTTATCTCTGAGTGACTGACACATTTTTGGAACATTCTGCCTATTCATAATGAAACAGAGCACCTCTATCACACTGTTCAAGAGGAACCTGGATGACTGGATGGGGCACCATTAATTCTTACTGAGGATAGAGCCCACAACCCTCCTGGACATGGTAGTCAAATGGGATGAAATGGCTAGGCTTAAAGTGACCTCCGGGTCGATAGTCTAGTAATCTCCTATGATCCTATGATCTTATCATCCTATGTCACCAAGAAAGCTATTGGGATTATTTTAGATTTGTTAATAATAACCCCCCAAGTGAAGATGATAAAAAACTAATACTCTAGTCTTCAAAACAAACTACTCCATCAGTAAGGTGGAGAATATTCTCTTGGAAGTTCTTACATAGAACCTTTATCATACCATATAAAGTAGAATTGATATTTAATAAAGACATAGGATGCTGAAGATGTAAACTAAATGTTAAAGCTGACTGGCAGCATGTTTAATGAATATATAAAATTTAAAACATTTTAGGATAATATGAATTCTCGCACAGAGCCTGTTTTTAATGATAAATGTATGATGACCAAATCCCTTATTTTATTTAATACACCTATTCCCACTTGTGACATGAAAATAAAATACCCTCTTTTATGGAGTATCTTAACAGTAGCAAAAACAGTAATCACCAAGAACTGGAAGAATCAGACTCCATGAAGGAATTTGTACACTTGGTGACTGGAGTTTGTCATACTGAACTTTTCCCAATCAAGACGAACATCTAGAATCATCTCTTCATATAATATATGGTTGAAATTCAAAGAACTGCTGGATAAACAGACTAATAATTAACTAACAACTACTCAATCACATTTCTTTTTCTGTTTAAAAAGCTTTGTTTTATAGTAAACACTATTGAAAATAGTTATTTTAATTGTATATTATTGTTCTTTTAGATATGTATGTTTGTTTTATAACATTTCTTTTATCATATATTAATGGTTTGTTGTTAAAATTTTCAATAAAAACAAATGAGAAAAAATAAAAACAGTGAAATGTCTAAACCAAACAAACCAAACAATTGCAAGAATGCAATATGCTTCAATGTTCTTTTAACTCCTGTACAAACTTCTCATTCATTTCAATTACACCAACAAAGTTTATTTATAGCAATTGCCCTCCACATAAGATGAGCTGCTGATAAATGTGTATCACAGTCCATAATTCTGAATAAATATTGGTACCTTTTAGTGGTATTAACTAGATACCCAAGTATGTCAGTATCCTTTCACTCAAAGGGTACTTCAGTAATGACAATAAAGACTAGGAGGTTATTAAATCTTACATTTGTGTCTGCTCTCTTACACTTGGGGCAGGCAAAACAGTAAAATCTAGCTAACACTGTTCTCTCCCTTTTTTGCCCAAATATCTTCCCATTATGCAACAGTGAGCTAGCTTTAGCACATGCTATTTAAATGGCTTTTGTATGAACAACTCATTTACTATAATGTTCCCCTTTTTGTCAGCTGAAACTCAAAAGTATTGAATTCTAGTGTCTTGATCTTCAATGTCTTCTTAACCATGTGAACATTCTTTGTCACTTCTTTGTGAGCTGGGTCTTCATACTGTGTTTTTTTAAATTAGTGTAGCTAGTGCTTAATTTTAGTAGCCATTTTTCAGACCTATCTATGTGAGAAAAAGTTGGAACAGATCCTTCCTTCTCTATATTTTCTGAATGTATAATGGAAGAACTTGATCCTTCTTGAACTAAAGTTGGAAGAAGTCTACCCTCTGCATGCTGATGACAGTCATCTTCCAAATCTAACTCAGTGAAGGGCTTATTCCTTTAAACTGTTTGATGGGTTCCATCTTCCCCCCCCATACGATGAGGTCAGACAAGGGTGGCACTCTCTTTTGTATAGTTCAAGGTAGTAATGAAAATCTTTATGTAAAATCACATCATGGGCTAAATCAGAAACACCCCTGCAAATAGTCTATTTACTCTAAGGATAGTGTAGAATTGCATTTCTGACAAAAAGGATTTTCTTTTGTACCCATGCGCAAACACACATACACACACACACACACACACACACACACACACACACACACACACGCACAGATGCACACACGCACAGATGCACACACGCACAGATGCACACACACACACGCACACACACCACTTCTGATTGATTTGCTCATGTTCCAGATTTTCATTCATCAATGTTAACATGGTGTTTGGATTTAAAAATGGATGTACAGGTATTCCATCAATCTTTACTTCACACTTTCTGTTTTTGTTAGTTATACATTTTCTTAAATGCAGCTTTTTGCACTTGTGAATATGTTGTTACCTTAAAAGAAAAATGTTAGTGCATGTGTTACATTGCCTTGATTCATTGGCTAAATGTT
Organism: Protopterus annectens; assembly: GCF_019279795.1. Classification (NCBI taxonomy): domain Eukaryota; kingdom Metazoa; phylum Chordata; order Ceratodontiformes; family Protopteridae; genus Protopterus; species Protopterus annectens. Next base: position 238,705,001 of record NC_056736.1, on the reverse strand, counting down.
AGTTTTCAGCTAAATCTGCAGATTGTTTGGATTTGAAATATTTTACTTGGTACATTTTATGTTCAGTGGTGCTGCGGTAGTGTTGTTGCCTCACAGTAAGATGTTGCCCCGTTCAATTCTCAGTTAGAGCGTCTTCTGTGTGGCGACATGCATGAATGGGCGTTCCTTCGTTGAAGGTTGTGCATCAGGCCCGGCAAGTCGGCATATAAAAATCTACTGCCAATCATTAGCAGACAGTAGTTCCGCTGTGGCGACCCCTAACCAGGAAAAGCCGAAAGGCACAACAACATTTTATGTTCAGTTTTAACCTTCTTTTTGGTCTTCTCTTTCAAAGTCATTAGGAATCTTCCATCCCAAGCTCTTACTCCAATATTAGCATTACAATACTTATTGGATGAAAGTCACCTTCTATTTAGGACTAAGAGCTGGATTCATTAACAGCTACACTAAATGTAACTATCATATTGGTAGTGTGGTATGCTGTCAACTTGATAGCATGCTATTCTGTATTTATTAAATATTAAGCAGCTCTCATGATGTGTAGAGCAGCCAAACAAAGGGAAAAGGCAGATAATGCTAGTAACAGCATAACAAGCTGGTGTACCTTCTAATTAATTAATCCAATGTGGCAGAGTTATCCAGGAAACTATAAAGCAAACATGTACACTCAGAGCAGTCTTTTGCTTGTACACCAAAACTCTTTAGAATACAGCATGGTTGTTGTTGCTGCTGTTATTATAATGTATGCGCAACAGGCTTTAAATCAGAATGCTGCTGTTGCCAGACGTCTGGCAAAAAGAAGGGTGTTTAGACCCCATTTGAATTATCATGGACTGCGTAACACAGAAATTGCTGAATTGCTGAGATATCCAGGGTGGAGAGAGAAACACTGGAGGAACTATACAGTCTCTACTGCCTCCGTTTCAGACCCAGGGGAAATTATGGAGAACCATCCCAGAAACAAAGGTATGTGCAGCATTACATATAATAGCTACTGTTACTTTCCAGTGACCACAGCGGATATATTTAGGGGTGTGTCAGGCATCATGCTCTAGAATGTTACATCAGTTTTCAAATGCAATGATTCTACATGCAAGGGATCACAGCTGTTTCCCATGACTCCAAAGGAGAGAGCAAGAACCATGCAGGTTTTTTATGCAATAGTACACTTCTATGAAGTATTGAGGGCCATAGATTTTACACACATAGAAATAAAAGCCTCACCCGATGAATAGGACATCAGCTGAAAAGATTTTCAGTGTATAAGCTGTCAGGTTGCTGTGATGCCCAAGGGATCATCTGCAATGTCAGTGCAGATTACCCAGGGATTTTCCATGACTCACACATATGGCACACCTGTGAGCCATACACCAGGTTTGCTAGGGGTGGCATTCCTCAAGGTCATCTTATAGGAGATTTAGGTTATGCACATGAGCCCTGGCTAATGACACCAATGAGAAATCCACATAACACCAGTGAGCAAGGCTACAACAAGACCCATTCTCAAACTAGAAATATCATAGAACATGTGTTTGGATTGTATAGATTAAGGTTCTATTGTCTAGACATGAGGAGGTTCACTCCAGTATGACTCAGGCACCTCTGCAAAAATACTTAGAGTCTGTGCAATGCTACACAATATAATTCTCAGGAAACAGATTCAACAAAAGGACAGCAAGGGGTAGGAACACACTTTCTAGGACCACAGGCAGGGCCTGTAGCAGTAGCAGCATATAAATATGATTAGTCTGACAGAGAACCACCAGGTGCAGATGGTGCTGGCAGATGGAGGCATGCAGAGTATACCCTGGGTCTAGCTAAGAGGCAAAGAATAACACACACAATCATTATTTAGGTCAAAGGCTAGCATACCATGCACATTCATATAAGAAAATTGATGCCTGCCAAGCTCCACAGTCTTTACTTAACCATGTAATGGCTGTGTTCTGATTGCATCAGACAAGTACAAGCCATAAGAACATAATTTTTACCTGCAGTAATGACATGTTAAGTGTCGAACCTGTAAAGAAAAAATATATATAATTGGCTATGCTGATATGGAAATATGTATATATCCCTAAGTAGAACATTTGTCTGAGGTGTACATTTATGTCAGTAACGTCTTCTATGTCAACTTTTTGCAATATACAGCTATGTAATAGAACCAATATGGTGCATAAAGCATTTTAGTTGACCAGCATCTATAAAACATGGAACAGATCAACCTTAGTGTTAGACTGACCCTCTGTACTACCAAACTGTGCCTCTTCATTACCAATGTCATCATTCAAGGCTACCAAAACTGTGACATCAGGTGGTAGGAGTTCCAAAGTTACGCTGTCAGGAACACCTATGATATAAGCATTAAATATAGTAAACAGAGAGATAGAGAATAAAATTGATCACATGTTTTTCTTATAGAAAAAAATATGTTAAACTCTAATGGATGCTAAAGCAACATAAATCTTACTCTTATTTAGACCTGAGTCTACTGTATATACAGTAATAACAATAAACAAATGTTACCATGTGCTGGCAGGCTGGCAATCCAGATGTTGCTGTAAGTGAGGAAGAGAAAGGAAAAAAATGCTGATAAGTACCACAATAGTAATGAAACAAGAAAAAAGAGAACAATCCACTTAACATGCGCAGATTAAGAATGTTCTCAAACAAAAATGTAGTGAACAGTTGGATTTCCACACCCTCAGACACTCTCATCTATTTCTCTACTACTGTGTTATTTGACTCACATGTATCACTGGTGCATATATATATATATATATATATATATATATATATATATATATATATATATATATATATATCTTAGACATTTAAAATATGCACGTGTAAAGATTTAGCAATGATGCTTGCATTTTTCATTCCTGGAAGTTCTGCTTGAGACACTCATGGTCTGTCCACCACATCAGCAATAATGTCAAGGATTCAGTATAAACCCTATACCAAGTTATCTGGATCTCTGACAGTGGACAGGAACTCCTCTCTTTCAGTTAGAGATTGTTTGGTGACAGGACTACATCCTGTAGCCACTCATTTCTGGACAACTGCAGCTGCTCTATGGTGGGCAGATGTCATTATATTACTTGCCCAGTGTTGTATCTGGGAGCAACATCTCCCATGACCTCTGACAGCACTGATGTCATCAACCACCTGCTGCCATATCCTCTCGCAGGCAGACTGTTTACCTCTACCTCTCCCTAAGAGATAAGGCAACATAAGGTCTAGATAATGACCTAGTTTTCTGCATCAATGTATTGTGGATTGTGGGGTATAGATTTCTTCATGGGTGTCATATCCCTGTACATATCCCTGTATGAAATGAAACAAAAAACAGACACATAATTAAATAAATAATACACAGACAGGATGTCCATAAATTCAATTATGTAAAAATGTGTGCATCCATCATGCACACAGCAATTTAAATGGTAATGCTCCCTAAAACTTCACATAAGTTAGGGCGATACCCCCCCCCAAAAAAAAAAAATCTAAATGAAATATCATCAACTATCTATAACAATTCTGTAATGCAAATATCACAGATTTATGGAACTGGATAATACATAGCAGCATCAACCATAAAATTTCACAATGTAACAGTAGAAATGCAAGACAGATATTATAAATGCCATCTCCACAGCTGTGGAGGGCAGTCAGGTAGAAATCACAAATTTAATGCATTTTTCTTTATGCTAAAATATGTAAAAACAGCAAACCTTGCTACAAAATTATAATACACTCATCTGCAATAACTGTGCAAATGACAATTAAATATAATCTACAAGATATAGGTCAGGTAACATTCTATAGCATACTTTTTGTAATTCAGAGATAACCAATACACCTGGGAAATTACAAAATTAATGGAAAAATATAAAAAAAAACATGAAGTCAAAAAAATTGCTTTCGAGCAGACATTGCATTTTACCATTTAATGTTACAATAAAAGCATCATGAAAGAAAAAGCAAGATACATTGACATATAGCAGTCTAGAAAGTAGACAATTCTCCAAAAGTTGTGTTTATTTAGTATTATCAATCTGCATGTCCTCCCCACGGTCAAGTGGCGTTTGAAAGACATGCGTGAATGGGCATGCCTTCATTGATGGTTGGGCATCAGGCTGGCACCTTGGCACCATAAAAATCTACTGCCAATCATTAGCAGACCAGAGTTCTGCTGTGGCGACCCCTAACCGGGCAAAGCCAAAAGAAAAAGAAGAAGAACCTCTCTGGATCCAAACAGTTTCCCCACTATAATGCAAGTGCATTAGCTACATGATTAAATTTATATAGTACAGAGTCAGCCCTGTGAGCACAGTGAGTATGCAAATGAGGTATTAAATACTTAGCATTCCAGAATACTACAATCTGCACTACGTGTAGGGAAGGTTAATGTGGTGTAAGGAACTGCATGACTAAATGCACACACCCTAACACTTGAAGGATGAGCATTGAGAAGTATTACCTACTAATGACTTGCAGGTGTCTATAATCAGTCTGACAGCAGTAACAATCAGGGTTTCACAGTCTACCCTTTGCTGTGCATTTACTGAAGGTGTGTAAGGGAGACTAGACTTACCAAAAAGTCTGAAAGTACATTGACTGAGTTAGGATAGCAACACATCTAGCATTCAAATGCAGGCTTTAATGACAACAGTTACCACCCCTTACTAAGAAATGCTGCTCATATTCAAGGGAGTACACTAAGCAATAATATAGATAACACATGCAATAAAAGTGAGATACAATTTTTCTTAATAAAGCATAGATAAGAGCATGAGTCACTATAAAGAATGAGAGGATTTCATCTGCAGTTTTTGCACTTTTTGCTTATTATAGTGTGAATACGTGAGTATCTTAACCATTGACAGTATCACAATCATCCATTCACTGTTAAATGAAAAAGGACAACTTTCTAATTTGTTTCTGTTGCACTTTCAATGTGATGGCATACATCACTTTTTTAGTAGATTTAGGCACCTTTTTTCCTTGCCAGTATGACTGCCTGTGACAAATATAGGAAATACCCTTCAATGATTGTTCTTAATACTCTGGTTTGGTGGCTCAAATCCAAACAGGTTAATGTTGCAAGATAACAAAGCTGAGTAAACATCAGAAATGTACATTTAAAGTACACATTTACAATTTATTTGCCATTATCTTTTGTACTCCATTTGGCATTGCACTCCTTTGACTGGCAGCAGTCAGTAGAAGTGAATGGCAGTTCACTGCCCAAGGTAAAAACTCACACATTTTAATTGGACTGCCATCATTAGCACAATTATGCCTGGCATTGTTGCACTTTTCTGAGCAGTCTGGCTGGTACTGAGTAAAGAAATTCAAACTGTCACACACATATCTCAGTGCCAAAATGTGTAAAAGCATGAAGCTTAGAGAAACAGTACATGTGATGCAGGGTTCAAAACCAGTTCCCAGATGATTTTGCTGAGGGGGGGGGGGCATAATAAATATTGACACTCATTTTGATGTATGAAATTGTTGATGAAGGAAACTAAAGTAAGGTCATTATTGACTAAAAGTGACAGATAAGTAATTTGAAATGATAGCAATATTAATTCTGTGCACTGTGTGCAAAATAAAAGCATTTCAGCTGTTACCTGTGCCCTTCTCCATACTGATGACATTAACTCAAGTCCTAATATTGTGAAACATACATGATAGAAATTATGTGGCAAGGAGATTTGAGAATATTGAATGTCAGTGTAATGCAAATGTAGTTCTGCTCATTGCTAGATATCACATGTTCCTTGAAATTATGTCAGAAAAATGTTGAATACTTGTAATAAATATTACCATCTGTATTTATACACTGTTTGGCAGCATGAAATGTACTTTCACAGCTTAAAGAAAAAAGTGAAAAAATAGTTTAGTCTGCCGCATGAAGCACAAACTGCCTGGTGGCATGGCCATCAGCACTCTAGACAGTACTTACTAAAGAAAATACACATATCTGGTAACTTTCTATGGAGTACAAGGTGTTATTGCAGTGAGGTTAGAGAAAAAGGACAGCTGATGCATGGTTTGAGTCCACATAACTGATAATTTTTTACAGAAGGTGGTCAGAATACATATTTAATCACATTTTGTGATACCATTCTGTTGTTTAATAATGAACTCTTGTCACTATAGCCAACAACATGGGAGCATTTCTCTCTCCTCTTTTGCATTATTTGTCATTAGCTATGAGTCTGATAATACCCGCGGTAGTGGTGCTGCGGTAGTGTTGTCGCCTCACAGCAAGACGTTGTCACGTTCGATTCTCAGCTAGAGCGTCTTCTGTGTGGAGGCATGCATGAAAGGGCGTGCCTTCATTGAAGGTTGTGCATCAGGGCTGGTAACTCGGCACATAAAAATCCACTACCAAACATTAGCAGACCGGAGTTCCGCTGTGGTGACCCCTAACCGGGATAAGCCGAAAGACACAACAACAAGCTATGAGTCTGATAATGTATTCCAAAAGGTACATTTCTGGTGTCATTGCTACATACACTCACTGATTGAATTTAATTCACTCTTAACTTTTTTCTCCTCATATATTTTTTTCTAATACATTTTCCACTTGCTACCCCACTTAGCAAAGAGCAAACACACTTCACTGCCTAAGGAAAAAAAATGAAAATTTTAATTTAGGATGCCTTATGTAGTGCAAATCAGCCTGGTGGGATTGCACAGCTCTGGATACTACTCGGTGAAGAAAATACACCATGTGGGTAACTTTCTCTGTGGCTCAAGATGTAAGTGTAGTAAGCTTAGAGAAAAAGGACAGCTGATGCATGGCTTGAATCCATTTAACTGATAATTTTACAGATGGTGGTCTGAATACTTATTTAATCACTTTTTGTGATACGGTTGTGTTGCCATTTAAAAAGGAACTCTTGTCACTATTGTTAAAAATTTGTGAGCTTTTGTTTGTCCACTTTAACATTATTTGTCATTAAAGGTCTGGTAATGTGTTACACAAAGTACATTTCTGATGTTGCAATGAGATGAGAAAAAGATGAATGTGTCACTTGAATGCACTTCTTGCTAAGTCATTACTACATACAACCACTGATTGAATTCATTATGTGTCAGCTTTTTTCTATCGTATATTTTTCTAATGACCATTTACTCACCACTCGGCATAGTGTAAACAGGGTTCATTACCTAAGGTAAAAGAGAAAAAACTGAGATCTGATGTTGTCTTTTTCATTTGTCCCTTAATGAATGGGTTCAGATCAGATCCTTGGATCCAACTCAACCACCTTTTTTCCATGTAGGATCCAACTCTTGAGCTCCTCCCTTTAACAATAACACTCTTCATTGCTCCTTTACCTCAGATCTCATTAGCCGGTCTAGTGATCAGCATTTTACACTCTCAAGCTTCTAGATAGTTTTTAGAGAATTGTAAGTGATTCAATTTTTTTTTCTGCTACTTTCTTGATGAAATATTCCTTCTTCTTCCTCCTCTGTTTACCCTTTTTAGTGGGTTAGTGTTAGACTAGACCTTTTTTATTTTTCTTATTTACACTACTTAATGTAGCTTCAGTGACCATTGCTGATATTCTGTCTCTTTCCTTAACTGTTCTGAGGTACTTTTGTTTACCATTGTTGGTATTTTCCAAAAAAAAAAAAAAATCTCTCTCTCTTTTGTGTATTTTTTACTATTGCTAGTGTTTTCTGGTATGGCGGGCAAACCTACCAGTTTGAAGAAATGCACTTCCTGTGAGCATGAGATATTCAGTTCTGATGCCCACAGGGAGTGAGTGTATTGTTCAGGCCTGGCTCACCTCCAGCTTTCATGTGAAATCTGTGAGGGTTTTAATGCCAGGGCTGTTAGTGACAGGTGGAACTAGCTTATTCTTAAAGGGATGTTACCTGCATCTTCCACTGCTGTTCCTTCTACATCAAGGGTTCCAACAAGTCAAAAATCTTTGGAGACCAGGGAGTCAGGGTAGAACTCCCCTGTAGATTCTCCTCTAGTGGCTGCAAGTTTAGAGCAGCCATCTACAGTGAAAAAGGTCTTGGGTCTGTCTCCCTTGGGTCCTTCAGCCCCAAAACCCTAAAAGGCTTCAGAAGGAACCAACATCATTAGATAATAATATGCATTGTGGATCCCCTCTAATCCAGTCTCCCTGTTTCTCTCAGAAGCCAGTCTCTCCCATCTTTAGATATACCTTTTTCGTGGAATTCCCTGGGAAGACTTTTCAACCTCCCTCAGTATCTTCCTCCAACAGGTCTTCCCAGACTTTATTGGAGCAGGATGTGGATAGAATGATGAGGAAGCTCCTTAGGGCTCAGATCTAGATGGTGGTTCTTCGGGCTCCATCCCCCATTGGATCTATGAGTTTACAATTTTCAGCACACCCTATAGTGACTCCTTTTTTGATCTGACCAGAGGTTTTGGAGCAGTCAGATCCAAAGGTCCTGAGCACCAAGGCATTAGAACTGAGGATGTTGGCTTCCTTGACTCCAAGCATTTCCCTAATCAGATCCGAATGACTCCTAACATTTCAGAGCAGAAGAAGTCTCAGAGCTGAAGTTTCACCATCAGGTCTGGAGGGTGACTTTGACTCTGAGGGTTTCAGGACTATCACTTTCCCTCAGTGATTCGATGTTCAACAGCTCAGGCCTGATTTATTCCACCAGAGCAGAACTCAGAGGGAGTGGAATATTGGCTGAGCCAAGATTTTTGACTCTAGTGTGGTTGATTTCCACTTCCCCTGGCTTCCTGCTTTCAAGGTAGGTGAAGTGGTTTTCTCCTGCAGGTTGATACTTTGGCAATCACCTCTTTGAATCCTGTCCCCATTTCTTCTCAGGATGTGAGTTCTAAGCCTTATTCTTCAATAGGGACAGCCAGCCTGTCAAAGCTTCTAGACCTTCCCTGTGCAGGGACTTCCCCTTTCTTCTGACACTTTTTTTCAAAAGTACCCCCACTAAAGATATTTCTTGGAAGAAACTGTGCAAAAGGAGATACCTGAATTCTCTTCAGGAATCATTGGCAGAGGACACTGATTATGATGAAGGATAAGGGTCCCCAGATCTCCACTAGAAGATGTCTGATTTGGAGACATTTAGAAATCCAAAAAGCTGGATGGTCTTCCCAAAACATTTTCAGGAGGAATCAATGTTTCTAGAAGCCTTCGGATCTGGCCCATCTACATCTAGGGTAACTCCCCTGGTTGATGAGCTTATCGACTTTGTCTCCCACCAGGCATGGAAGGAGCTGGATGTTATATAGCCCATTCCCAAACATTCTGATAACATCCTTTGTGCACCAATTGACAGACAGCATTGGTCTAAAGGGATTCCTGGAGATGCCATGATTGTGGCAGCAGCCACAAAAAAGGAACTAGCAAAGCAGAGCTCCTATTTCCATCTCCTTAATAGTTCTAGTCTAGGGTTTTGTATAGATATGGAAAACAAATGTATGCTTCAGTGACTTTTACTATTTGACCACTGAATTACCTGGCACATTTTACAAGGTTGCTGAGGGACTTAATAAAGGAACTCTCTAACTCTATCCCCAGAGCTATGTCAGAAGAGGAGATTAAACCTTATTCTTCATGACTGGCTACCCTACAGTCAATGTGTTATGCATTCATGAGGCTAATCTCTCATGTGACTGAGGGTTCCTCATGAACTGTGAGTACAGGTATATCCATAAGGCGGCATGCCTAGATGTGTTTGTGAGACTTTGTGGAGCCCTTTAAGGCATCATTTATTAATCTTCCTTTTGATGGATCTTCTCTGTTTGGCCTTACCATTACAAAGGCACTCTCCTATAGTAAACAGGATGGAAAGACCCTATTTGCCATAGGAATACATTTTTCTACCCCACAGAGATCCTTCTCCAGAAATCAACATGGTGGTAAGAAAATGTATTTTAAGAAATCTCAAGGGTCATTCCAGAATTTTCCCCTAGAAGCAGAGGGGGGGGAATAATTATAATAATGGAATACAGAGCCCGCGTGGTGAGGGGGTGTAAAATCATGTGTCTTGAGATTCCTTCTCAGACAGGCGCTTTTAACATTCCTGAAAGGATTCCTGACTGTTCTTCTCTGGAGCCAATCACAGGATGCTTATCTTTACACCCAGAAGTCTGGGAAGCCATCACAAAAGACACATGCATGCAAAGAATTGTATCCAGAGGATATTCTATTCCATTTTCACAAAATCCTCCAGATATAAAAAGAGTCTCCCAGATGTCCTCCCAAGTCAGCAGGAGCAAGCAGCTCTGGAAATCTAAAACCTGCTAGACAATAGAGTCATCCAATAGGTCCCACCAGACAAAAGAAGATACATTTTTTATTCAAGGTTCTTTTTAGAGTAAAAAAAGACAGGGAACCTGAGGCTCAACCTGGATCTCAGTTATCTAAACAAGTTTATAAAGAACTTCAAATTCCTGATGATCACAGTTCAGTTCATTCTCCCATTACTCCAGAAATCTGACTGGATGTGCTCTGTAGAGCTGAAGGATGCATACAATCACATCTAACTAAATAAACAGGCAATCCCACAGATTCCATCACTTTTAGATGAGAGACTGTCATTATCAGTTTAGATCCTTGCCCTTTGGTCTCACCACAGCCCCCAGGGTGTTTACCAAATGTATGGCAGTGGTTGCAGCTCATCTAAGACTGCATGAATTCAAGATGTTTCCTTATTTAGATCTGGCTTCTCACTGCATCAACCAGGCATCTATTGATAACAGCCAGAGACTATATATTCAGGTGATTATTTTTTAGACATCACTGTAAAGCTTGCAAAGTCCACAAGTCTTGGAGTTTACAGGGGCTTGCCTAGACACAAAGAATCTTCAAGCATGCTTACCACAGATCAGAATTCTTTCTCTAAGGTTACATGTAAATCAGGTTTTGACTCATCCACCTCCCACAGACAGATTGATTTTAAGGGCTCTGGGATCAATGGCCATAGCAATTACTTTGATTCCAACAGCTCATTTTCATATGGGAATCCTTCAGTGGATCCTACAAGTGCAATGGTCCATTTTATACCAACCCTTACATTTGTAAGGCCTTGTTAGAGTGGTGGATCCAATCCAAGGAGAATTGCCAAGGTTGTCCCTTTATCCTTCCTCTGCCCATAACCGCATTTACCACAGATGCCTTCCAGTTTGAGTAGGTGGCATGTGGACCCCCATTAGAGACCAAATTACATATAAATGTCCTGGAGATGAGAGGTTCTTATTAATGTTGCAGGCGTTTGAGAACCCTCTCCCTCTGGAGACAACTTTTATTCAAACTGACAATATGTCAGCGGTTTGGTATATAAACAAACGGGGGGGGGCGGTCCAGATCTTACCCTCTTTGACTAGAAGCAAAGAGAGTTTGGCAGTGGGTGATTTCATCCAACCGCTTTCTTGTAGCGATGTACATTTTGGGGAAATCAAATGTTCTAGTGGCCAGGCTCAGTGGAACTATTCTGAAGCCTTACGAGTGATATCTCAATAAGTCAGTGGCAACATGATCTTACAAAAGTGGGGTCAAACATGCTGTAATCTATTTGCTTCTTTCCTCAACAACAAGTGCAGCAGGTTCTTTGCCCTAATTCCCCCTCAGGGATAGCCACTGAGAGATGATCTAGTCCACATTTGGCTGTCTGGTCTTCTTTATGCTTTTCCTTCCCTACCCCTGATTCCCAAGTTACTTCAGAAAGCTGTCAGATTGAAGAGCAAAGTAATCCTCATTGCTCCCCTTTTGGCCTCAGCAGATTTGGTTTCTCTTCCTATGGTCTCGTCTAATATGTCTTCCTTGGACACTGGACCCATGTCTAATTCTTCTCTCACACCCATCAGCATGATTCACCCAGACATTTCAGGCCTCAAACTAACAACATTGTTTCTCCAGTTCCAATGATGGCTAAACATTCCAGGCTTTCCTCTCCTATTTGAAGAATCATATTTTCATCTCAGAAACCCTCTACAAGAAAGATTTATAAAAGTAAATAGTAGAGCTATTCATTATCGGCCCAGCAGAGAAATTTAGACCCTTTCTCTGTTCTTATCTCTGTTGTTTTAGAATTTCTAGCTTCATTTTTTAAGGTGGGTTCAGTTTCTCTACTATTAATGTTCAACTGGCTGCCATTTTGAATTTTCATGCTGGAGATAATACTTTCCCCTTGGCATCATCTAAGTTGTGTAAGGCCTTTCTTAAGGGTATTTTTTTTTTTACTTAGGCCACTTATTAAGGACCTTATCCCACCTGGGGATCTTACTTCAGTTTTACAGTCTCTGATACAGTCACCTTTTAAACCCTCTGAAAAAGTGGATTTCAAATTTCTCTCTTGGAAAACAGTTTTTCTTGTAGCCATAACTTCAGTAAGGTGAGTCTGTAAACTCCAAGCACTTTCTTCAAAACCACCTTACTTGATTTTCAGTAAGGATAGAGTTGCATTATGTAGACTCCATCTTTCTTACCGAAAGTTGCACCAGTAACAATCATCAATCAAGTCATTAATTTGCCTGTTTTCTTCCCCAAATTTGAAAGTAAAGGAGAGTATATGCTCCATTCCTCAGATGTACATAGACAACTTTGTTTTTATCTCCATAGAATGAAGGAAATGAGGAACATGAGGAATACTGATCAATTATGTGTTTCCTTTGTCAAAAATAAGTTGGGTAGGCCTGTCTCAAAAATTAGAATAGCCAAATAGATTACTGATTACATTTCTTATATCTATTCCTTAGCAGATTTGACCTTACCAAAAGAACCAAAAGCTCATTTAACTAGGTCAGTGGCTACATCATGTGTTTTTTGGTCCAGGGCTTCCACTGGTGATATGTGTATGGCTGTGACTTGGTCTAAAGCTCATACCTTTGCGGATCATTACAAATTGGACATCATCTCCAGAAAAAGAGCTGCCTTTGGCTCTGCTGTACTCTGGAATATCCTTCCATGATGGCCTCCCAAGGTTACTGTAGCTGGGGACTCTGTCACATTCATTGAGGAACAAATGAAAATACCAACATCAGATTTTTTAAGTTATGTACCTACGATAACTAAGCATATGTGTTGTTCATTTTCATTCTTCCTCAACTCCTCTTCCAACTTCCCCCTTCCTTGTTTTCAGGAATGACTTGAAAGTATGTGTTAAGAATGCTTGTTCCAATTTGAGCCCCTTTTCTAATATTTTTTGTCACGTACTCTATCAAACTTTGTTTGCAGGCAGCAAACTTGATGTGAGGTAAAGCAGTAATGAAGGGCATTATGAGTAAAGAAAGTAGCTTGTGATTCATATCCTAAACTGAAAACAGTGGCCGAGCAGGATCCAAGGATCATATCTGACCCCATTCATTGAGGAAGAATCAAAATGAACAACACAGATGCATAGTTATGGTAAGTACGTAACTTAAAATTTAGGCTGCCTTATGTAGTGCAAATAAGCATGGTTTAAGTGCATAGCTCTTAGCACCATGGATAGTAATTATAGTAATTACTGGGGAGAATGTGTCTGTCAGATGTCCAAATCTGTGTCACAAGGAGTAAATAAAAGGAGTTAAGACAGATAAGGTGCAGGATATATTGTCTGAATCCTGTTTTGAGATCATGTTGCAATTATTCACGAGATGTTTTTTTCTCTTTTTTAATTTTAATCTACATTTGTCTGTTAAAATAAGAATTTCTGGGCACTACACTTGTAAATCAAGGTTTGTGGTTTATTTAGTTTTGTGTATGTCTTGTCTTGCCTTTTATGTTGGTAGGACTACTAGGGAGTTATATCAATGAATTTATGAACACAAGTATGCTATTTCAGTGGTTTATAATAATAATGCCCTAAGCAAACTATTGCAAAAGTGAATGTAAAAATTATTTTAAGTTTGTTGTTTTAGATCAAATATATAATTTTGAAAACAGATTTCATGCTGAAGATGAACAAGACTGGAGGGAGTATTTGTGGCAAATGAAACTGGATGCTTGTTACCTTCCAGGGCTTAATGACAGAGAATTTTAAAGTGTTTTTAAAACATAAGACAATCAAACAGTGATTGATTAATTAAGTAATCTGACTCAGTTTTTATATGAATGGTTCTTTGGAGGTTTTTCATTTAGTCTGAAGAAGTCTTTTAATTAAGATGACAGTGCTTACTGGATGTTTTTGTTTCTTTAAATAAAGCTTATTTTCATGTATTAGTAGATTCTTATCATTTCAACCGTTTGGTTAATAATTATTATACTTATGTTACTGTTTTGTTTTCCACTTTTGTATTAGCTACATTCGCTCTCTGCTTGGTAGCATGCAAACACAGTCCACTGAATAAAGAAAAAAGAGAAAAAAATGTGTTTATGATGCCTTACATAGTGCAAATGCACCTGTCAGAGAGCTGGATATTATGGAATGAACAAATTCTACCTATTGCATTCCTGTCTGTGTGGCACAAGATGTAAGTGCACTGAGCTTAGATAATGACTACAGCTGATTAAGGGTTCAAATCCAGTTAAAATATACATTTAAAAGTGTGTAAGAATCCAATTTCTCAGGACATTTTGATTATGACTGTACAACTAAAGAAAACAGATGAATGACATGTTTATTACAAGCAATGCTTCAATAATACTTACATAGGTAAAATGTTCTATTTAGCATATTTCATTAGTGCTTCACATATAACCTCAAGTTAATATGTGTCTTATTTCTTAAATGTGATAATTATATTTAATTAAAAATGGACTGGCATATTTAAGATGGCACAATACTTTTGTTATAATCACCATGACTCATCCACATATCCTAAGTATGTATTTAGGATGGTTATGTCTTGTAATGTATGTATGTATGTAACATGCTTTGATCTGTATGACTCAGCTCATTCAAATGCATCCATCTGAAATATATTTACGAACATAAATACCAACATTTACATAGCAATGCATTCTCATGACAAATAGAAATCAAACACATACAGGCCTCCCTGAAATGAATCTCCACTAATTCTGAAATTAGTATATTTTTAATTCCCATACTTAAATGGTTGTGGCAACATCAAACAATAAGATAACTTTCAATTTGTGCATGATTTATTCTATAGGTTCAGTTATAAGCTGGTACAATAATATGTTAACACTGTGTAAGATCCAACATCACACTATGTTACAATTCATCATCTTTCTCCTTCCAAACTGTAAGGACTACAAGTCAGGTCATTAAACATTTCACCATTGAACACCAAAACCAGTGTCAGTAGGTTAAGCAACACACATGACAAAGCTCAATGGCATTTTAAACAGCTTTACTGATGTAAATAGTGCCAGTGTGTCTGTAGAGGAATCTGCCTGTTTTCAGCTGCACAAATGCAGGTGGCATGTCTGTGCATGTTTTTGCACAACCATTTACAAGTGAGATCTGAACTGGGTGCCAGTTTAAACATATTTATCTTGATTACTCCAGACATGCCTGGTGAGAGAGAGAATGTTACTAAATTTACAACACAGAGATGGGGTGTTGAAGAATCCAGGATATTTCTGACATTCCTCATGAAGCGTTACAGCCATAGGCTTTTGTAGGGGGGTTATACCAGATCTCAGTATAAGGCTGAGGCTTGGAATAACTTAGCCAAGGCTGTCTGCAGTGCATCTTGCATTCTACATTCCACAAACTGAGGAACAATGTCATCACCACTATAGTGACCTTAAGATGCACAAGCAGCACTTCTTAAGCTGATGGAAAGCTAAATTTATTATGGCAAACACCCTTCACTTGTGTAAGTATACTGATCTATAAACATTCTATGATATGGCTTTAATGATCTTGGCATCCAATGCATTTACTCATTATGTGTTAACATATATTTCTTTTCTTTTTGTACTGTATAGCTGCAGATGAAATAGTTGCAAATTGTGAGGCACACCACAGAATAGATTTTCTCACCTCATAGTGGCATGGGAAAGTATGACTCAGGTCCAAATTTAAGCCAGAAAATGATTTTCTGTCCATCAATCACTAGCATCTTGTGCAAGCATACCTAAACTTTTATATCAAGCATGCATGTCTTTTCCAGTAACTGTTGCTGCTTGCATTAGACAATGAGAACACCAGCTTAATTGTGTGGGGGTTCAATACCCAGAAGCAGTAATTAGTCTTTTTTAAAGAATAGAATTTCTAAAAGATTAACAGGAAGAGTATGTCAGGAGCAATTCAGATATGGTAATTGCTATTAATACATTTGAATGCATATATTCTATCATAGGGAAATAAATGTTGCTCTTTCTTATATCCTAGCAGTCAGATGTCTCTGTTTTATGACACATTCATACCTTGGCATCATATAAGGATGGCAAAGTTGTACAGTACTAAATATAATAATTGTTGATGTAGTGCCCCCAAAATTTTATTGAATATATTAATTGATGTGACATGCCATGGATCTAATTATCTTTTTTGTCTCCATCTTTCTTTTTGGGGGGTGTAATTTAGTAACATTTTTCTATTTGCATACCTTGCTGCTGAAAAAAAAATGACCAGCAGCACTGAGAGGTGGACTGACTACTGCAGCTCATCTCACCATACCACCATAGATGGTAGCCCAGACACACAGCACTTAAGGTTCACAACCTGTCTGTGTTGCCTCCACAACCAAAAAATAGAACACTCTGGGAACAGTACTAGTGGAGGTGGTGATTCTCTCATCTGGAAGGAGTTGACACAGCTGGCGGAAGATATCATGGAGAGTGGCCTCAGTGCATGTATCAGTAGGGTGGAGAGGGTCCTGCACACGGTTTCAAAGACAATACCACATCTAGCACTGAACCAAGGAGCTGATACAGGAGACAGTAATGACAGTTCTGAGGGTGAGAACCAGATTCTTACTCTTCTCAATCTGGATGTGTGTGGATGTCTGACATTGTATAACTATCTATAATCATGGTTTCCCTCACATTGTGTAACTATCTATAATCATGGTGTCCCTCAGTCTTTTGTCTCCATCACCATCCCTGTTGTCTTGTATTTGCTATATGTCTGCTCATGCTTCCTAACCCATCCTACCGACTTGATGCTCTCATCTCATTCGTAAATACTCCCCACCAAAAAAAAGCACCTATCTCACAAAAAAAAAAAAAAAAAAAAAAAAAAACAGAAAAAGATATACCTCGTACACAGCTCTCCACTTTGCCTATGTGTTCTCTTGAAACACTTGATTTGGTCCAATTGGCCATAAAACATTATTCTTTTATTGTCACCCATCACTGGTGTGGTGACTTTCAAAAGTCAAGAAATTGTGTGTGTGCATTTGTACAATTATTTTGTGAAGATGTGGATAGCTATGGTGCTATCTCATGACCTTCCTGCATATTCCTGTATTCATCCCCTGTGCCCTACCCTCTGTTTGTTAACCCTATTTTTACTACTGTCCTAACCACCCTTTTTTCACATGTTAATCTTGCAAAAAAACACAATAGATTCACACACAACACACATAGCCACATAAACATACATGGCCAGAATTGGCCCATGGAAAAGCCTTCAGTTTATGTCCTTGGCATTTGTGTGGAGGTTGGCATAGTGCAACAATGCTGAGTGATGATGAATGCTGTTCAACTTCTTACTGCAAAATTTGATGATTTCAATTTTATGTGCAGTAGTCCAGTTACTTTCTTGTAAATGTGCTGTTCGATGGGAATACAGAGTAAAGGTAGATTCTAGCCAGCACTATGAAACAGTTAATGTAATAGCTCTTAGGCTGCTGGATGTAATAAAGTAGGAGTGCCTATGTGGAGTGTTGAGATAATTACCCTGTTTATAGACTGATGTTTTTGCATAATGTCCTGGGCTTGATTACAGCTGTAGATCAATTTATTAATTCATGAGATTTCATATTCCTATCATATATTTAATTGCAAACATATTTATTTCTCTCCATATGCAATATTTCATTAACATACCATTTAAATAGGGTATATATTGAATAACCAAAGAGGTGTTTCAGCGAACACCTCTTTGATGACACATAAACAGAGAACACACAAAACTACAAATGCTGACATCAGCAATTTCTTTTCCTGGGAAAGAAATCGCTTGTCTAAAAAAAAAAAAAAATTTTAACATAAAGTGGGGCTTTACCCCCCATACCCCCCAGTGTGGTGAGCTGTGCCCCCCACCCCCCCCCCAACTAAATATACCAACTCCAAGATTGCACTACAGTGGGGAAAAGGGCAAACGTAAAGATATGGCCAAGCAATTTCTTTCCCAGGGAAAGAAATTGCTGTTCTGAACGATCGCACTTTAGTGCATTCATTCATTATGAGTCAACAAAGAGGTGTTTGGTAAAACACCTCTTCGATTATTCAATATAGACCCATTTGAATAGTGCAGCAATACATCATTTGCAAAAACATTGTAACTCCAAAAGAGAGATTTATCAAGACAATCTTATCCTGGTTATGTATCCATGTCTGTTGCCCTCTCATACCCCTTACTTTTTCCTATAGCAAGCTCTTTATTTTATAATTTATGATAGATTAATGATTATTTAATAAGTAAGAGTAACACAGCATACAGATTTTCCTACATGTCCCTAAAACATACTGTCAGCACTAAAAATTAAAAGCACTACACCCTCACTCCCCACTGGCCCTTGTTTTCAATTATTAAGGAATTCCCAATATTATTCTAGCATGTCCAAAGGACAGTTGTCAATCTCCTCTCCGGTCCAGCTGGTGAATCTGGGAATCTTGAGGCAATGTTACAACTGTCTCGTGTACACAGACAACCCTCTCCTCCTCCCAACAAATTCCAATACATGTGAGAGATGCAAACATATAGCCAAACTGGAGGCTAAGCTCTCTCAACTCAGTACTGGCTTAACCAGTCAGGAGGAGAAGGAAACCACACTCACTACAATTCCAGTCTCACATAGACCTACCATGACAGCAAACCAAACACATAATCACACAAAAACATACCCGGAGGCTCTAAATAAAGATCTGTCTAAGCAGCAGAGACCTCCAAAGCAGACACCCAAGCAACCGCTGCCCCAAAACAAAACACGTGCAACACATATCTCACAAAGCCAGTGTGCCGAACAGTCACAGCCCTTAAGACTAAACAACACACATGATACACTTCTAATAGGTGACTCTATCGTCAGACACACTGACGTCCTGCTCACCAGGCTGAACAAGGAGAGGGTCACCGTGAGCAGCATGTCAGGTGCTAGGATCCGCCACATAACACAAGCACTCAGGTCACTCCAAGGCAAGTACAAATATGACTCAGTCATTGTCCATGCTGGTGTGAATGACCTGAGACATACCTCCCTGGACTACATGAAAAGAGACATAAAGGAGCTCTCTGAGCATGTAGCCCAGGCCGGTATGACCCTGACCTTGAGTAGCATCTTACCCTCACCAAGAAGGATGCCACAATATGAAGACAAGATGATCAATTTCAACAATTGGCTTAAGTACTGGTGTCATTCAAAGGGCATCCAATGCCTGTCAGCTTGGGATGATATGCTCGACAAGCCACGATGCTTCGCTAGGGATGGATTGCACCTGTTACCCCTGGGCTTTCGGATATTAGCAAAGGTTCTTGCTACCCCCATAGTGCCTTTTTTAGGCAAGGCTCAAAAGACAAACCCACCTCCATAGGTATCACAAGGGATAAGAAACTAAGAGTAATGCTACTCAACGCCAGAACTCTAAACCTCAAGATGCATGCACTCGAAACTCTCCTTAGCATGGAGAACATTGATATCTGTGCAGTAACAGAAACCTGGTTCAGGGCTCCCGAGAGCACCCCAGCACTACCAGGTTATACCTCATACCATGCATTTTGGCTCCAAAACTTGGACCGAACCACAAAAGGAGGGGGAGCATCGATATTCATCAAAGATACCCACACCTCCAGGTTGGTGGCAAAGCACGAAGCATCAGAGACTATCCATGTGCAACTAACAGTGGGTAAAACTGCCTTCCAGTTTATAGCCTGCTACAGACCACCCTCCCAAACCCAGGAACCCCACTCGGCCTTCCTGAGAACACTGGAAAATATGAAGGTCTCTCCAAACACCATTATATTGGGCGACTTCAACTACCCAAACATAGACTGGGAGCATTACTCTAGCTCCAACATCTTAGCCCAAAGGTTCCTAGAATTTATAAACTCAAATGCTATGGAACAACTTGTTACCACTCCCACAAGAGGGGAAAACATACTGGACCTGATCATCACCAACATGGGGACTCTATGCTCCAGACCAGAAGTGTATCCCTCACTGGTAAGATCAGACCATAAACTAATTTCACTGGATATTCACATCCCGACCCCACCCCCTGCCCAGAAAACCACAATGAAAAACTTCTCTAAAGCAAATTTCACACTCCTCAAACCTGAGGTGGAATCCTTCAAAGCCCCGGGCCTGTGGAAAATACGGCCCAGACCGCAGAATCCTTTATAAATGCATTCTATGAACACCTTCAGGAATGCATGGATCATGCGATCCCAAATAAAACCAAGATCCAATCCTCCAAAGGGAGACATCCTGTCTGGTGGACCCCAGCCATAAACAAACTAAACAATAGAAGGAGGAAGCTACTAAATGTTAGAGCAAAATCCCAAAAAGGGAAGGCATCACTGATCAGTATTAGCAAAAAACTACGGGCACTCATAAAATTGTCTAAAGCCAGCTTCGAGAGAAAAATTGCACAGGACACTAAGGATTATCACAAGGCTTTCTTTAGTTATGTTAGGAACCTGGGTGGTAATTCCCAGATATGCTCAGAATTAGTCCAAAATGACAAAAAATACACTGAACCCACAGACATTGCCAACATCCTAGCTGACAGGTTCAGCGCAAAGTCCCCCCCCTCCCCACCAAAAGGGCAAATATCTATCCCAGCAGAGTGCTGCCCCCTGACATCTCAGATGCTCAGGTAAGAGCCACCATCTCCAAAGCAAAAAAAAAACAGCATCAATGGGACCAGACGGTGTCCCGGGCTGCGTCCTACATGAACTCCAAGAAGAGCTAAACACAAACATTAAACTACTGTTCAATATCAGACTTACTACAGGATATGTGCCCAAAGAGTGGCATACAGCAATAGTGGTCCCTCTCCATAAAGGTGGTGCCTCAATGGATCCTGGAAACTATCACCCCATAAGCCTGACTAGCTTGGCCTGCAAAGCTATGGAAAGGATCATCATGGACCTTATAAATAAAGATATTGGGGACCTACAGACACTGGATCCTACCCAGTTCGGCTTTGTTAAAGGCAGATCCTGCCTCTTAAACCTGGTTGATTTCTTTGAAACAGTCACCAAGGCCATTGACGAGGGGAAGATGGTCCACACAGCCTACCTGGACCTCGCAAAAGCCTTCGATACAATACCCCACTCGAGTATTATAGATAAGCTCACCAGCTTAAATATAAACCCCTATGTCACTAGATGGATTGCAAACTGGCTCAAGGACAGAACCCACATGGTTAGAATTGCTGGAGCCATGTCAGACTCCAAACCAGTTACAAGTGGTGTCCCACAAGGCTCAGTCCTGGGACCTCTCTTATTCGGTATATATTTCTCGGAGGTACAGGCCAACACGGAAGGACTGTGGCTGACCAAGTTTGCAGATGACTGCAAACTGGGCACCATAATTGACTCTTCAGCCAACACAAGCATCCTCCAAAAGGGCCTCATAGAAACAGACAACTGGTGCCAGAGCCATGGCCTCAAGCTAAATGCCAAAAAGTGTATAGTCATCCCCTTTGGCAAAAACAAAGTGCCCACAAATTACCACATAGGTGGTAATCCATTAAGTACAGAAGAAGTAATTAGGGACCTGGGGACCCAAGTTGATAGCAATCTCTCATTTGACAACCACGTGGCCAAAGTGGTTAGAAAAACATTTTATATAGCCCACCTAATCATGAAGGGATTCACATCTAGATCAGGGGAGGTCATCGTGCCTCTTTACTCATCACTCATCAGGCCCATAATAGAGTACAATGCCCCTTTTGGGATGTACCTTAGCAGACACCTGCAGCAACTGGAAAGACCCCAAAAGTATCTCACCAAGAGGATCAAAGGGCTCAAACATATGCCATATGCTGCCCAGTTAAGGAATCTCCAGCTCTACTCAGTGGCATAACACCTGTTCAGAGGCAATTTGTCCCTGACGTATAAAGCCATGTCCAACCCGGAATTAATGGACATGCTGCACCTCAGAAAATCCAAATCCCATCGAGCTACGCGCTCAAGAGACTTGAACCTCAGCACTGAAATAAATAAGACATGCTGGAGGGACAGATTCATAACCCAGAGGCTCCCTTCACTCTGGAATAAAATCCCAGTCCAGGTTAGGCAGAGTCCCTCATTGACTCTCTTCAAGAGGAATCTTGATGAGTGGATGGGAGATCGTAGGTTTACCCTGGGTATCACTTCTGTGTCACTGTTAGACAGAGGCACAGTATACTAACCTTGAAAAAGGGCATAGCAAAATAAATTTAAAATGGGTGGCGAAAGCTAAACACATTCTGGCTAGGCTTATAAATGCCCTAGGGCAGATAGCCTAGTATGAACCTATGAACCTATGAACCTATGCTATTCCTCTCTGCATCCATCTCTGTCTCTATCGCTGTTCAATCCTTCTGCTTCATTAAGTTATCACTGTACTCCAGCTGTGTTTTTAATTTGCTGTGAAGTAACAATTCCTTGTGGCGTGATGAGCTAATGTAGCCATTAGCTAAGTTTTACTGACTAGTTTTGGTACACTCTTCGATGTGTACATGTTGGCTACATATTAAGAGCCAACATTATCCATCTTCTGTCACAAGCTACTTTGTCCCTGTCCCCTGTTATTGTAGCTGTTCCCTGCTTTATCATTATTCTTCCAACTTTGCATTTGCCCAATGTCTGGCACCAGGTAACATATGCAATGATGGCTAAATGGATGTACACAGCTTATGGCAATATCTTCTGATTGTATTCCCTTCAGCCACATAACCTTGTTGAACTTCACTCATCTGTGCTTATCTATGCTTATTCAGTTTAATCTACTTTTCAAGAAGTTGGAGTTTTGGATGTCCAGGTTATACTAGTCAACAGGGTAATGAAGAATGTTTTGTCTGACTCCTGTGGCTGTAAATTTTGTTAGCACCTTTCCTTAACACATCATTATCCTGTACCACAGAGGATCACAAGGTACTGCTAATTCCCATTCTAAGTTAAACACTGCAACATACAATAATGAAACTTTGCCATCAGCAGCACAATTCATCTAGGCAGCTCTGCACTCAAAAAGTAAAATAAAAAGAAAAGAAAATATTTATTGTTTTAGGTTATACAACATTTGCATGTCAGCATTAATTTTATCAACAGGTTATCTCAATTTCAGAATAATGTTAACTCAATTATTTTAGTCATTTAATATATGTCTGCTCTACAACATTTACACTTGCATCTGTGTTACAAGTTTGGTTAAACCTATTCTCACATAATCCATCACTGTTACTCTGTAGTGCATTGTCTTGTGTATGACTTACATGTTTGTCTTATCAATGCACATTGTGCAAGTATGAGACAATACACATGTGCAATGTATATGAAGGACAGTATCTAAATGTTAGTAGAAAAGTATGTAATTACATGCAACAATCCCAGTGATGTTACATTGTCTTGTGGACGCATATGCATTTGCTGTGCAATGTGTGATGCACAGTGCCCTCTGTTCCAAACAGCGGATTTTCAAGAAGTACAAATTTTTTTTTTTTTTTTTTTTTTTTTTTACTCAAGTAATTTTTATTTTCAAACAAATAAAAATATTGCAGATACAACATAATCTAACTTCTAATACATAAAATGACTATATACACTATTTGCATTTTGCCTTCAGGAAAAATCAATAAATGAAACCAGTTTAATTCAAAATACATAGACTAACATACAATTAAGTAAAGCATTTGCAGTAATCAGAGAGAGGTACAGTCCATTTGTAGAGTTTCACTAAGATTTAGTGCCATTCTCCAAGGATTATTTGTTAACGTGTTAGAATAGCTTCTCAGTTCTTTAATCCTGATTTCTTCCTGTGTTGTGTCTTTCATTATAGATAGAAATTCTTCCATGGATAGTTGTGAAGTGGAGTTCCATTTCCTAATTATACATTTTCTAGCAACTGCTGGAATGGTCACCAATAAATAAAGATTGTCCCTCTTCAAATGAGGACGTTCATTTATATTCAATAGCACTAAAGCTTTGGATAATATAAACAAAGCTGTAAATAGAGCTTGTAAAAAATTAATATCATTCCAGAATTCTTTTATACTAGTGCACTCAAAAAAATATGTATTTAGTCTGCCCTGCATGCTTGAAAACATCTCCAACATAAAACATTACTAGAAGTACTAAACGTGGCTATTTTGTTGTGTCTATATCAGAAGCACAAAATGGCTTCTGAGTGAATATGGAAACAGTGACACATATTCATCTAATCACATTTAAGCGATTTGATGAATATGTGATAGGGCAAGGAGATAGTTGACCAACTTCACGGAGTTGCCCTTTCCTTCCCTATAGTGCAATCTTGGAGTTGGCATATTTAGATAGGGGGGTGTGAGGGACTCCCCACTTGGGGGTATGGGGGGTGAAGCCCCCCACCTATTTATGGTGTTAAATTGTTTTTTAGTGAACGGCCATTTCCCTAGGGAAAAATTTGATTATGTCGCCACTCAATATTTTCAGGTTTCATGCATTGTGTTGACTTTTATGTAGTCGCACATAAGCACTTTCAGTGTTATAATATAGACCCTATTTTGTCTGGTGTTAGGAATGTTTGCGGAGAAATTTCCAGGTATAAATCCTCCAATGTTGTGACCGAGAGGTTACTTTAACAGAAAGCAAGAGATTATTTTTAATTTCTGTAGTTAAAGATAAGGAATGCCCCTTAGTAATATTATAATTTTTCTTGCAGTTTTATTTTCTTTTATTTTATATGTTATTAATATTTTTAAAGACTTGAGGTGATTTTATTCAAACTGAAATTGTTATAAACAATTTCATATAAATAGATAATAAACTTTGATTTTCCTTTGAAAGAAGAACTATTACTTATTCTGCATAAATCACTAGAATATGACAGGACACTTTGTAAAAGTAGCCAATCTTGAGATGATGGATTAAATTGTCTTGTCTACCATTTGTTCATTCATACAATGTTGCCTACATATGACATTTTTAAAGTCCCAGATATTTAAAGTGTTTATATGCAATTTGTCAGTAAAATCTCTTTGTAATTCTAAAGGGAATCAATGTCTCAAACCAGAGCTTGCTCTCTATATTCATATTAATTCATTTCCAGATAGTATTAAATATAAAATTAACAGAATTTAATTTAGTAGGTTTTTATATATTATACTGTATACTAAAACATAGGGCATGCCATAGCTTATTAAACTGATTGCTTAGAGGAAAGTTAACTGAAGTATGGCTTTCATTTAATAATATGGTTAAATGTTAGCACTTCCAGTTTGATGTGTAATTAGGGTCTATCCAATTTATAATGGTTCTAATTATTAAGGCCTTGATATATGTTTCCATATCAGGAAATTTAATTTTCTACTTGTTCCCAAGGTCTAATATGATGAGTGAAAGCTGTTCTATTTTTACTTGGAAACCATAAAAATTTTAACAAAACAGAGTTTATGGCTTTAAGAAATTTTCTCTTTTGGTTCATAGATATAGCTTGTAAGGTATATAATATCTTCAGTAAAGGTATCGTTTTTATTAGTTGTAATCCATCCTCAAAGGTTATAAACATTTTGTTTCACATTTCTGTATGGATTTCATGTATTTTTATAATGTTATTATAATTCATGTTTATTTTTTCTTCAATAGTGGTGCAGAAAATAATGCCTAAATAATCAAAATTAGTTACTTGGTTGCCAATAAGGTGAATTTTGCCAGCTTGTGTTTTTTCTTTTTATTCAGAAACAAGAATTTTGAGTTTTGTTTCTCAATGTATAAACCAGAGATTGATTGAAACTTCTTTATTAAAAGCTATAACTCATTTAAAGTTGTTTTAAAATAAGATAAAGTGAGTAAATTGTTTTCTGTGAATAACATTATCTTAGAGGTATAATGACTATATATTTCTACACCTTATATTTTTGGATTATTCCTTAATAACATGGCAACAATTTTAATAGGGATCACAAAAAGAAATGAGGACATTGGACAGCCTTGATTGGCTCCCTTAGTTATAAGAATGGATTCCAAGGTAAATAGGCCTAATATTACATAGGCTAGATTTTTTTATGTATATTCCTTAAAAGTGAAATGAAGCAAGAAGGAAAATCAAATAAAGGTAATACTTTTACTAAATAATTCCAATTTAATGAGTCAAATGTTTTTTCTATAGCTAAACCAATTACTAGAGCTTATTGATGCTCTCTTATTTAATATTTCAATGAGGATTAGTACTCTTTTAATATTATCATATGTGTCTACTATTTATAAACCCCACCTGATCTTCATCTATTATCTGAGATAGTGGAATTTTTATTGTATTAACTAGTATGGACATAAATAGTTTAAAAATCATTATTTAACAGGGATATTGGTCTATAAGAGTTACAATGTTTAGGATCTTTATTTTCTTTTATAATTGGTGTAATTAAAGAATATTTCCAGGAAGGTAGTATGATACTCTGTGCTGTACTTCAATTAGAGTTTTGTGAAAAAAGGAAGTAATAGAAGGGTTAAAAAGCGTATACATTTCTATAATTATACCATCAGTTCCTGGTGCTTTATTAGACTGACTTTCTTTAATATTGTCTATGCCTTTTTGATATGTTATTTAATTTTGAAGGGATGATTTTAATTTTTCCAGAATTTCCCTAATATTAGAAGCAATTGAATCCAAATATAAGAAGCTATCTATTTGTTTGCTTTATAATGCTCAGAGAAATGCTGTTTAAAGTAATTAAGAATGTCTACTATATCAGATACTATCCTTTTTGTCCTCCTTTATGAAGCATTTTTACAATACCTTTAGTCTTTGATTGGCATTTAGTCCTCATTGATAAGTTGTGCATATGTTTAGGTGAAGTAGCGTAAGAGTTATGTTTTAGTTTTCCTATTACCAAGTTAGTTTTATGTGTTAATATTTCAGGGTATTTTTTTTTAATTCTTATTTTTTCTTTTTATCTATAGCAGTTGAGATTGTATATTTTTGGTTCTGTTTCTCATTCTTTAAGCTTAATTTTGAGCCACGTTAAAGTTTTACTGTATATATAAGAATTTAAGGAGTCCTCGATAATCGTGACATTAATCTCTGGTGTATAATTAGTTTCTAGAAAAAAAAATAGAGTTCAGAAGTTAACCAAGGTTTAAATTCTTTGTGATGTAGGCTGGAATCATTGTAGAAATGCTTAATATTTCATAGTCAGTTTGAAGCTTCAGAAAAAGTGAATTATGATCCAAAATGGGGCAAGGGAGTATGGAGAAGTATACATTTTCAGTGTTTAAATCTTGTGAAACATACATTTTGTCTATTCTGAGTATCAAATATATACTTCTGATGAGAGAAACGTAAGGAATTGCTTTGCTTTATATTAAAGGTATCAAATAAATTAAGTGATTCAGACCACTTCTTGAAGTGCTTTGGAGTAGATGTTAGATGCAAAGGCCTTTTATTAGTGTTTTCTCAGCTGTCCAAAATACAATTTAAATCCCCCCTAATATTAATTTTCTTTATAGCTATTAATAATTAAATCCAAATTTATTTTAGCAGATCCCACACCCATGCACAGAAATCAATATAGATTTACTAAGGTCCCAATTATATAATTAAATCTTAATATAACAAAGGATATAAGGCCTTCTTTAACTTTATATGTATGAATTATTTGTGGGTTAACAATATTTTTCCAAAGTATTATAACTCCTCTTGTCTTAGATTTATAAGAGGAATGGGCTAAAATTAAATACTCATTTGGGTTCCATATTTTACTAACTTTAGAGTTAAAATGTGTCTCTTGGGAAAGATCACTACAGCTTTATTCAATTTTTAAATATCTTATTAAGTTTCATCTCTTTCTTGTTTGTTCAATCCAATATTGTTTAAAGATAAAAGTGATAAATCCATGTGAGATTTTGGATGAAGTTATAGACTGAATATACGTGTCTTTTCCTCATCACTCAATCTCTCTCTCTGAAATCATGTTAGACAGCTATTAATTTATGTAGATGTAATTTTCAAACCAGTTTCATTTATTTTCATATCCTTAGTGAGTGCTAAAACAGGCCCAGAAAAAAATGCATTTCAAAAAATGTAGTATAAAGCATATTAAATCTAAGAATAATAAATTTCCATTTCACCCATGGAATTAATATGAATCCTAATCCAATAGATAAGCATGTATCCACTGGACTAACTTTCTTTCCTCAAAGAAAAAAAAATACACTCCCTATTGAGCTCTAAATAAGAATTAACAGACCCTTTTTAACACATTTTCTGTATGATGAGATAGCACAAATATAATTTCAACAATCAATTCTTAAATATATTTACGTTACAAAGTTCACTACTTTAAACTTGTATTTGTTATTAAAACAAACTGAATGTCATTAGAAATCGTTATGTATACTTTATAACAAATTGATATTCTTCCAATCAAATATATATTTAAAGTGAGTCATTCTATAACTTATGATTGGAATATGTCACTAGTTCTACCTTATGACTAGTATCTTGATAAAATTATTACTTATTTCCAGATCATATTAGAGAAAGATCCAAGCATTTTCCTTCTTATGTGTTACACTAGTAGGAAAAGATGTATACCTAACTTACACACTTATTGTTTTGTCAAAGGTATTCAATAGTGAATGAGAACACATAAAGAATAAAAATAAACATAATAATAATAAACAGTGTTGGTTATAAAAATATATTACCGTAAAACAACTTGGGTTTAATATTTCCTGACATGAATACAACAGAATTAATAATTCCCATAAACACATAACTTTCAGCATTAGCAAACTTACATTAAGCATTTTTGAATATTACTAAACAGTATTGACAGTTATTATTTTTCTGTGTGTTTAACAAGGAAACCTAGACATTACGCTTTCATAAGTATGTGTTTCTAAATAGAAAAACATTCCTGATCTTTCTTATTCAGTAAGTACTTCTAGTCAATTTCCCTACACACACACACACACACACACACACATATATATATATATATATATATATATATATATATATATATATATATATATATATATATAGAGCCTATATTTCCAAAGGACAGTGTCTATATTGCCAGTAGCTTACTGCCCAATCAGTTTCTGTTGTCAGTTTTACTTACATTTCTTATTAACAGTCGGAAACAATTAGGTATTAATTTTATCACAAGGCAAAGCAAACAATATATTAGTATACTACAGTTTAGTTTTGTTGCATATATCCATGTGAAGCTTCTATGGTTGCTGTTGTGCCTTTTGGCTTTTCCCGGTTAGGGGTCGACACAGCGGAACTCCGGTCCGCTAATGATTGGCAGTAGATTTTTACATGCCGAGTTGCCAGCTCTGACACACAACCTTCAATGAAGGTACGCCATTCACGCATGTCTCCACACAGAAGACACTCTAGCTGAGAATCGAACAGGACAATGTCTTACTGTGAGGTGACAATGCTACCACAGCACCACCACCGCAAGACAAATTAGAAGTTCAGTAATTAGGTATAGGATGAACTTGTCTTTTATAATAATGCCATGAAGTATAGGGCAACTGTCCTGAATAAACTCAAAGGAGAAAAGTAGTAAACGAGGTGATTTAGTATATATGTTACTATCATCTCATGTTATGACAAAATGATTTTTATATATTGCCCAAAGACTGCTTAAAATAAATGTCTACTCCCTTAAAGAAATCAGATTTAACCAGCTATCCTGTTAGTTATGATCATACATATGTAAAACAACCAAGTAAACAAGAAACAACCATTAATCTTCTTTACTATGAACACTTGCTAATAAATCAGTTAACAAAATGTACAACAATAGATAATTTGAAAAAAAAGGTAATATATATATATATATATATATATATATATATATATATATATATATATATATATATATATTCCATTGATTATACTAACTTAACGTGGACTGTGGTATGACTTACTGCAAAAAATATCCAAAATCAGTTACTAAAAATAAAATGAGAACAAGGTTCAACCTTCTGGAAACAGTCATTATAAGCTGTGACCAAAGAATACATTGATTACTCCTGCATTTCACATCAGATATACTGAAATAAATTGCAGACTGGCAGTTCAATATTGCAGTCTACTATTACAACTTACAACTACATACACCTAGTTACTCCAAAATATTTTCTATGCTGTACATATTACTGTTCATTTGTAAGCACAGGCATTTCTATGTGCATCACTATAAACTATAATAGATAACAACGCACAATATAATTATTATAATTCAGTTTGTTTGTTTGTCTTTTTGGCTTTTCCCAGTTAGGGGTCACCACAGCGGAACTCCGGTCCGCTAATGATTGGCAGTCAATTTTTTATGGTGCTGAGTTGCCACCCCGATGCCCAACCTTCAGTGAAGGCACGTCCATTCACGCATGTCTTAGGAGGCCACTCGACCTCGGGGAGGAAATGCAGACTTCACACAGAAGGCACTCCAGCCAAGAATCGAACAGGAGAACTTCTTGTTGTGAGGCAAAAACGCTACTGCTGTACCACCGTGGCTTAACATTATTATTATTATTATTATTATTATTATTAATAATAATTATAATTATTATAATTCAGTAAAATGCATAAATGAAGCCATTAAATACAAAGGTCATATTTTAATATACCATTTCTTTAAATGCAGACAGTCGTAGAATAATTGCATAAAGCAGTTACTTATATGCTGTGTTTCTCTGTTCATTTTAATTAAATCTCAAGTTTCTGCTGCTGTAGTGCATTAAATAAGTTTTCATTTACCTAGTCTAGCTATAAATATTTTATAGTGATTAAATGTATTTCTATTTGTGTTTTCCATGCATCTAGATGCTATTTACTTTGTTGTGGGGCCAAATATTCACTGTGTGCTTTGGAAGTGCATCTGCTAAAAAATTCCCCTTCCTTCCTTCCTTCCAAAACAGTAAAGGAGGCCTCAGCCTGAGCTACTAAGCAGTGAGCAAGCAAATGAAGTACACAGGAGCTTCTGGGGCCTCATGAGGTATGTAAAATGCTTCAGCTGTTTGCTAGAAATGGAATCTTGATTTTGAGTGAAAAAGAAAGAAAAAATGTTTGTGTACAAACTAAATGAAGCTTAAATGAAGTAAAAAAAAACATTTATTTACAATTATCAGTTCTTAAAAGCATGAAAACAGTATAATAATCACTTCTATTTTCTTTAGAAACATATTTAAGCAGCATAACAGTAAATTAATGTTTAAATTGCAGGTTAGTAGTTTGGAGTGTAGGAATATTTTTCTTTCCCCTTTCCGGTATTCTGATTACATATATACAGATGGATTTCTATGTGTAAGACAAACATGTTTCAAATTCTTTAAGATGGATCAAACAATAAACTAGATACTTCATAAAAGTGGCAAGTTAAAGGCAGTGAGAACAAACATTATGGTAATCATTGTGACAGATGTTCCTTTATATAGTAGTACTTGGTTAAATATAAAAAAACAGACAGACAAAAAGGCATATTCATTTAAAACTGTTTAAATAAAACTTTGTTGTTTGGTTATAAATCTTGCAAAGTTATTGTTATTTATGTCAGATAGCATGAATATAAAATTATTGAGAATGTTTGTTTCTGTATTTAGAGGTTGATACTAAATATAAACAAGTTATTTAGAAATTTTAAATGTCAAATACCTGTTTGCAATAGTATTAGGATGAATGCATCTGTACCCCCATTTTAAGACCTATTTACCCCTTTTAAGACCACTTTACCCCCTTTTTAAGTGCCACCTGGATAACTGGATGGGAAATAGAAATATGCCCCTAGGATTCTACCCATGTCCCTGCTGGACAGGGGCATCAGGTGCTGATTTGTCTAAACATGGGCTAAACTCCTGGATAGGCTTATAAGTGCCTCAGGGCCAATAGCCTAGTAACCTCCTATGATACTATGATCCTATGTCCAGTATGTTGCTACTAATAGGTTTTGACCTTGACATTTGTAAATGATGATCAGATCAAGTTGAATTAAATGAGTAGATTATGACATAATAATTAATATATAAATCATAGATTAGTACTTGGTTAACTGTTTTTGTGGGTCATTTTTAGCCTAACCAGTTACCCCATATGCAGATCAAACCCTGTACCTTGTATCTGGAAAGTAAATGCCTTAACTATTATGCCAACCTCCCAATCATTTAGAAGTTGATGCTTTGAGAGAATTATGTTATTAGCTGCTGTGCGGACTGCCTTTTTTTTTTTTTTCTTTTTAACATCCAGCAAAGTATTCTTTTCCAATGATCCTTTTAAGGAAGGAAAAGAACAATCAGTTTCCTCCAGTATAGTTATTATGTTTTTTTTTTTGGATGAAAAGGAAAGTTTTTTCTATGTTGTTAAAAGTTCTCAATTCATTAGCCAGAGTAATTTTAATTTTTGCTGGATAGGTCAGTTGTGCTTTGATGTTATTCAGCTTAAGTAGCTTTATAAGTGGTCAGCATTTCTTCCTCAAATCAAGTACACTGGTAGAATGGTCATTGTCAAATCTAATCATTCTCTGCTTGTTCTTCGAGGGACTTTTTCTCCAGGCAGTTCTGATCACTAGTTCTTTGTATAAATATGACATGAATTTTATTATAATTCATATGGGAGGTAATGAATGTGATGTTGGTATTGGGTTCCCTATTGCTGTATGTTCTCTTTCAATTCCATATGAGAAGCCTTCCTGTAAGTTTAAAATTTATGGTATCCAAGTATTTAAAGAAGAGATAATGTTGTCACCTTCACTTTTTTCAGGTATCAAAAATTCTAATAATTGCCCTTCTTTCCCTGTTTTCCAAATAATCTATTTTGTTGACTAGTCAGGTACTTTGTTTAAGAAGGAATTCAGTTTGAGTTTCATTTTCGGTTAATCTCCCATCTATGCCACTAAAGGATGCCTCTATGTCTGTTTTTAACTTATGTTGTTGTAGCATTTCCTTAAGGGCATCTGTTTGCTTCTGGCAGCTTTCCTTGAGATTTTGTAGGTTTTCTTTAAAGTTACCCATTTTTAGAGACACTTCCTGTAAAGTGGTAGACACCAGCTGCAGTTCCTTCTTCATAGAAGTTTTAGAGTATGAGTACTTAGTGCTGCTCATTTTCACAAGGTATAAAAGTCTCCAGTATAATTTGACAGGAAAATATCTATAAAAATTCACCAAAGTCACAGATTTTGAACAATAGATTATTATCAGTGAAATTTGAAAAGTTTTGTTAAGAAAGATTGCTTATTTTCCTGTATTTTGTAATAGTTTAAGAAAACAGTAAAATATGCTGCTTTCATTAGAGCATCTTGGCTCTGCTCCTCCCACAAATTAGTTTTTTCACATTATTAAAGTTAGTCTTCTCCTGTGGCGCTCATGGATAGTACTGTACTCGCTGCATTGTGTATCTAGATAGGTCCAAACTTGGATGCTCAACCAGGGAAGTGTGTGTGTGTGTGTGTGTGTGTGTGTGTGTGTGTGTGTGTGTGTGTGTGTGTGTGTGTGTGTGTGTGTGTGCGCGTGTGCGTGTGCGCGTGTGCGTGTGTGTGTGTGTGTGTGTGTGTGTGTGTGTGTGTGTGTGTGTGTGTGTGTGTGTGTGTGTGTGTGTGTAAAACACTTGGTGCTGTATCCACTTCCCAGAGGGGAACACATTTAAATTTGAACACAGCTCCCTTATCCCACATTTTACAGAAACATCCTGTCTGAAACACAGTGATGATGAGGTCATCCTGACAAAAGTGCACTCTCTCCACTTAAGAGTCAGACTTCTCCAGTGGCACTTACAACTAATACTGTGTACTCTAGATTTTGTAACTAGATAGGTTATAAGGTTTGATGGTCTACATGGGAAATTTATGTGTATGTGTATAACACTTGTTGCTCTAACTACTTTCAGGAGGAGAATACATTTCATTTCATCTTGTACTGAGCTTTCTCATACCACTTTTTACAGAAACATCCTCTCTGGAACACATTGATGAGATTGTCTAATCAAAAGTGACCCATTAAGAGTCAGATGTTTCCTGTAGCACTTGTGACTAATACTGTGCATTCTAGATTAAGTAACTAAATAGGTATGAGGTTCAATGATCAACATGGGAAATTTGTCTGTGTGTTATGCTTTTGGCTGTATCCATTATTCATGAGGAGAACACATTTAACTCTACACATATCTCCCTTATCCCACTTTTTACAGAAACATCCTCTCTAAAACACACTCGAAATGTCATCCTGACTAAAGAGCACTCTCTCCCTTAAAGAGTTAAACATCTTCTGTAGTACTTGTGACTAATATTGTGCTTTCTCCATTGTGCACTTAGATAGATAGGAGCTTTGAGGCTCAATATGGGGAACCTGTGTGTGTGTGTGTGTGCGTGTGCTTGCGTGTGTGTGTGTGCGTGTGTGTGTGTGTGTGTGTGTGTGTGTGTGTGTGTGTGTGTGTGTGTGTGTGTGTGTGTGTGTGTGTGTGTGAGGCAGTGTTTAGAGTTAGGTAAGCATGTTCTCTTACACAGCTGTATTAAGTGAACATCTATTCTGGAAGATCATTTTAAATTGTTCAATGAATCCACCAACCCCTTATCTCATGTTCACAAACACAATTTCTTTACAACACAAAGGTGGTACTAGACATATCCTTTGTAATCTACTGAGTACAATTTTCTGTACATCACTTAGAGAAACCATGGCTTTTTTGTGGCATGCTATGTCCACAACTGTCAACATTAATACTTCCACTAAAGGTTCATATATTGAAAAATATCTGTTTAATGATTTTACAGGAAAAGTGATGCAAGCTTTTGTTAGGAGCTAGGGGGTTGTTTCAATATTGTAAATGACATGTGGGTTCGGTGCAGCAATAAGAGCCCATGATGATGTTCATGAGGGACAGAACTTATTCCTGGGCCTCTGTCCACTGATTTGGGGGCAGATCTGACCATCCATTTGGGATTGGCTACGTGTGGAAATGAAATCTGTATCCCTGGGATACTGTATTTAAAACCATTTTTCCTGGGTAATAAGTTGCCAGTTTTGTGCATGAAGTGCCAGTTTTCCCCCCAAAGGAGTGGCTAAAAGGTAAGTGCGTTGTGATTGTAGAGGGAAGTCCATTGAGATTGTTTGCCATAGGGAGGTGCCTTGTTGTTTCCAGATTTGTAGATGGAGGCACCCCGTTGTTTTGTTCTAAAAGTTCCTTATGACTGAAACCTGGAGCCTTTGGAATGTCTGGACTTGACTTGAGTAGCTCCCGAAGGGACTGGAAAGGACCAGTTTTTAGTAGGCCAGTGCCTACTAAATCTTGGAGGTTGCACTTGTAAGAAATCTTTCACAGTTTGCATAGATTTAGCTTTATCTTCCATCTTTTTTAACACTTCTTCAGCCTTATTACCAAAGAGATGGTCCTGTTGTAAAGGAGCATCTAACAATTTTGCTTTAACATGGTCAGGCAGAGTTTGCTCTTTGAGCCAAGCATGCCTTCTTAGCACAGATCCAGTTACAGCAGCCCTGCAAGAGGCCTCCAAGGAATCAAAACCACATTGCAAAGTATGTTTTCCAACTTGTTCATCTGAATGTAATAAATCCTGCAAATCTTTATTTTCCACACAGTCAGAGATTAACATAATTTTCTGTTTAAGTAGTCCTATGATATGCTGTTGATATTTAAGCATATGAAATTGACAGTTTAACGCCCTGATTGCCAAGGCTGCAGACGTGTAAACCTTCTTACCCCATCTATCCAGTGCCCTGGAATCTCTATCAGAAGAGGTAGGATTTTTAGCAGAAGAGGCCTTAATGCCCTTGGGACCCTGAGAAATGGGTTCAGGATCAGAAGTAGGATTTTTGAAAAGGAATTTGTGGGAGTCAGAAACCCTGTAGTATCTGTCTGGCTTACAAGGAGCCAGAGGCAGAGAATCAAGAGCCATGCTAGATTCTGAAAAAACATCATCAATAATGTCTAGAACAGGAGGTATAGCCAAAGGCCTATGCTGAGGAAGAAGACAAAAATCCCTCAGAGATGCTGTTAGTGTGAGAGTCTGAAGAAGTGACAGTTCAGCTGTGAAAACTCTTACTCATTTTTTACATTAAAGTTATTTTTGTCTTTAAGCCATGGTGATTCTGTTTGTTTTTTTTTTTTTATTTTTGTGAAAAATAGGACCTTGACCTGTGTGGCAAAAACAACAGGAACTTGACCAGAAAAGAAGAACTGTGTGGCAAGGACAAGCTGTAATCAGCTCTTGGGGCAAAGAAAACATCTGCTTGGTGGGCCTGAAAGAAACCAATGACCAATGGTGTTCCTTGTAAAAACTGTATAAAAAGACTGTAAAAAAACAAGCTGTGTTAAGGTATGTAGAAACTCAGGTTCAGAGATGTTCACGACAACCATGCAGATGGACAATAGTGGTACGACTGCTGAATCCTACACAAATGCACTTTATAAGCACTTATACGAGTGCATGGATCATGCAATCCCTAAGAGAACCAAGATGCTATCCTCCAAAAAAAGGAAGCCAATCCGGTGGTACCCTGCCATAAACAAACTCAACAACAGAAGAAAGAAAATATTGCAAAAAAAGAGTAAAATCCCATGATTGGAAGAACTCCCTGGTCAGCCTCAGTAAGAAGCTGAGATCCCTCATAAAATCCTCCAAAGCTAGTTACAAAAACAAAATTGCACTGATTCTAAAGACAACTACAAAGCATTCTATAGCTATGTCAAGAATCTCAATGGCAACACTCAGATCTGCTCTGAGCTACAGCACAGTGACACTAAATATACAGAACCAACTGATATTGCCAACATCCTGGCAGATAGGTTCACTGCTAACTTTACCCCGCTCTCACCCCCTAAAGGGCCCATCTCTATACTGGAAAAATGCAAAGTTCCTGTAATTATGGCTGCACAGGTAAACACCGCATTCTCCAAAGTCAAGAACACAGCATCCATGGGACCTGACAACATCCCAGGCTGTGTATTACATGAACTACAGAATGAACTGGCACCCCACCTAAGTACCATGTTCAATCATAGCCTTACCTCTAGCTTTGTGCCCACTGATTGGCACATAGTGACGGTCATCCCACTCCACAAAGGGGGAGCCACCATGCACCGCGGAAACTACCACCACATTAGCCTGATGAGCCAGGTCTCCAAGGCTATGGAATGTATCATCATGGAACTTATAAACAATGACATTGGTGACCAATGACCAATCCCTGGACCCCACCCAGTTTGGGTTTGTAAAAGGCAGATCATGTCTCTTAAACCTGATAGACTTCCTTGAAGCAGTCACCAAAGCCGTAGATGAGGGTAAGGTGGTTCACACAGCCTACCTAGATCTCGCCAAGGCTTTCAACACCATCCCCCACTCTAGAATTATAGATAAACTCACTAAACTAGGTATAATTCCCTATGTCACAAGATGAGGTGCCAACTGGCTCACTAACAGAACCCACACTGTGAAAGTAGCACACTCCAAATCAGGCCAGTGACAAGTGGAGTACCACAGAGTTCAGTCCTGGGTCCTCTCCTGTTTGGTATCCACGTCTCTGAACTACAGGCTAACACAGAAGGTCTTTGGCTAACAAAGTTCACAGATGACTGCAAACTAGGAGTCATAATCGAAACTCCTAACAATGTGGACATCCTATAAAAGGGCCTCACTGAGGCAGATGCCGTGTGTCAAAGCCATGGCCTTAAGCTCAAGGCCAAAAAGTGCATTGTCATCCCTTTTGATAAAAACTTTGTACCCATGAACTACCACATAAGTGGTAGTCTACTTAACACTGAAAGTGTGATAAGAGACCTTGGGACACAGGTGGACAGACATCTCTCCTTTGATAATCCTATCACCACAGTAGTCAGGAAATCCTTCTATGTGGCACACCTCATCACAAAAGGTTTCTCATCCAGAAAAAAAGAGGTCATTGTTCCCCTCTACTCGTCACTCATTAGACCCATTATAGAATGCAGTACTCCTTTTGGTATGTACCTCACAAGACATCTAAACAACTGGAAAGGTCGCAGAAATGCCTCACAAAGAGGATTGTTGGCCTCAAACAGATGCCCTATGCAGACCGTCTCAAAAAATTACAGCTTTAATCCGTCTCATATCGCCTACTCAGGGGCGATCTCTGCCTAACATACAAAGCTATATCAAACCCAGAGCTGTTGGACATGCTCCTCTTAAAGAAATCCCAATCTCTCCAAGCTGCATGCTCTAGGGACCTAAACTTTGTCACAACAATAAACAGAACATGCTGGAGGGATAGATTCCTGTCCCAGAGACTTCCCTTACTCTGGAACAAACTACCTATCTGTATCAAACAAAGCTCCTCATTAGCACTCTTCAAGAAAAATCTTGATGACTGGATGGGAGATAGGAAATTCACCCCAGGGATCACTTCTGCAGCACTGCTCGACAGAGGCACAGGAAAATATTTTTTTTTGGGTGACGAATGCCAGGATACCCTTTTGGCTAGGCTTATATAGGCCCTAGGGCCAATAGTCTAGTACCTACCTATGAACCTATGAACCTATGAAAAGTTATTGTGAAGCAAACCTTGTACATTAAAGCTGTAGCTGCAACAGTATAGTAGATGCTGTCTTTTATAAAAATAAGTTTTTTATTAGTAACTGTGCTTAAGTTAATGTAGTGCAGTACTGCAAAGTATATTTTTCTTATGGATGTGCAACCTGAAAGACTCTGTGTCATAACTAGACTTGACTCCAGCAGTAGCATCATAAAATTTTATCAAATAGAACTATAATTACAATAATATGAAATTAATAGTGATATTTAGAAAGGCAGTTCACCTGATCCAAATGGTTGAGTGCCCCAATTTCCTGAAAATCTATAGTCTTCCTCATTCCCAGATACATGACATATGTGGTACATGATATCAGTTTATGTTCACATCTCGCAGTATGTGTCATGTGAGATATAAAGGTTTTCTGGAAATAACAACAAGAGTCTGACTATATTATTCCCCTTTAAATTTACAGTTGTTGGCATTGTGGATAGTTGCTGGCACACTGTCTGTCTCTCTCTGCTGTGGAACTGACCCTTAGTTTAGAGATGCAACATACTGCCTTGGACATGATATCTTGGGCTATAAACACCCCTTTACCACCTCCCACACAGATCCATCTGTAGGATGTTAGCATCACTTAGGGAGTTAACAATAGCTCCCAACTTGCAATAGTCTGCAAACGTTGTTAGCCAGATTCTCTTTGTGTTGGCCTGGACTTCAGAGAAGTAGATACCAAACAGGAGAGGAACCAGGACTGAACCCTGTGGGACCCCACTCATGAGTAATCGGCAGTCTGACTTGGAGTCAGCTACTTTTACACTGTGGGTTCTATCTGTGAGCCAATTTGCAACCCACCTAGTGATATAGGGGTTGATGCCAAGCTTAGTGAGTTTTTCTATGATTCCTGAGTGGGGAATGGTATCAAAAGCCTTGGCCAGATCAAGGTAGGCTTAGTGAAACACCTTGCCTTCCTCCACAGCTCTGGTGACTGACTCAAAGAAGTCGGCCAAGTTGAGCAGGCATGGTCTACCCTTCAAAAAACCAGACTGTGTGGGAGCCACAGTTTGGAGATTCCCTATATCCTTGTTTATTAGGTCTATGAAGATGCGTTCCATAGCTTTGCATATTAGACTCATCAGGCTAATGGGGTGACAGTTGCCAGGGTCTGTAGTCACTCCTACTTTGTGGAGAGGGATAACTTTAGCAGTGCACCATTCAGCAGGGACAAAGCCTGAGGTGAGGCTGTGATTGAACAGAGCACACAGGTTTGCCACCATTTTACTTTGTAGTTCATGTAGAACACAAACAGGGATATTGTCAGATCCCATAGGAGCTGTATTCTTGGCCTTGGACAGTGCTTTTTTAACCTGTGCAGCAGTAATACTGGGTGCCTGGCAATCTACTGGTATTGTGATTGGTCCTTTTGGGGGAGAGAAGGGGGTTAAGTTGGCACTGAATCTGTCAGGCAGTATACTGGCAATATCTGTTGGTTTGGTATAGGAGGTACCATTATGCAGTAGCTCAGAGCAAATCTGGGTATTGCCAGGGAGATTCTTTACATAATTATAGAAGGCCTTGTGGTTGTCTTTATTATCTGTTGCAATTCTCTTTTCATACCTAGCTTTATAGGATTTGATGAGGGATCTCAACTTTTTGTTGAGGCAGATAAGGGAGTTTTTCCAGTCTTGGTACTTCACCTTATTCCGCAGCAGTTTACTCCTTCTGTTGTAGAGTTTGTTTATGGCAGGGGACCATCAGATTGGCTTCGTTTTTTTTGGAGGACAGTGACTTGGTTCTATTGGGTATGGCGAGATCCATGCATTTGTGTACGTGTTTGTACAGTGCATTGATGTATGATTCTGCAGTCATGCAACTATTCTCCATTTGCATGGGTGCCGTAAAGTAAGCCACCTCTTTTTGTAGGATCCTGAAGTTAGCTTTTCCTGGTGGCTACCTTTGCTGTAGGGGTGGATGGGATGTGGATTTCCAAGGTGATTAGTTTGTGGTCGGATCTAACCACGGAGAAGCTGATTATTGATGTAGAGCAACGGTCACCCATGTTAGTAATGATGAAGTCAAGAATATTGCTACCTCTAGTGGGGGTAAGACCGAGTTGGTCCAGGGTATTGAATTAATGAACTCCAGGAAATGTTGGGCAAGCGTTTTGGTACATGAGTAGTTTACACAGTTAATGAAGGGGTAGTTGAAGTCGCCTGGTAAGAGAGTATTAGGTTGGACCCTAATATTCTCCTGGGTGCTTAGGAACTTGGAGTGCGCATCTTGGGACATGGTTGTGGACCTATAGCAGGCTATGACCTGAATCGCTGTCTTACCCAATGTTAGCTACACCTGAAGTATCTCTGATGTGTTATGTTGGACTACCAGTCTGGAGGTGTGCGCATCCTTTATGAATATGGAGACAACACCGCCTTTGGAGCTTCTGTCGAAGTTCTGGGGCTGAAAGGTGTGGAATGAGTTATAGCCTGGTAGTGCAGGGGTGCTTTCTGCTGCCTTGAACCAGGTCTCTGTAACAGCACAAATATCGATGTTCTCCATTTTGAGGAGTGCCTCTAGCAAGTGCATTTTGAGATTTAGACTTCTAGCATTGAGCAACATGATCCTCAGACTGCATTTGTTTGTGGCTGTTACAGTGGTAATTTGGTCTTTGGAACACCGCCTAAAAAAGACACTAAAGGGGGGGGGGCAAAAGCCTTGGCCAGTATCTGGAAGCTCAAGGGTGACAGATGCAGGCCATCTCTGGCACAGCATTGAGGTCTGCCAATCATGTCATCTAAGGCAGACAGATACTGGGTCCCCTTAGAATAAGACCAGAAACATAGCCAATTGTTGAAATCAATCATTTTCTGCTTGCACTGTGGTATCATTCTGGGTGATGGTAGGATGCTGCTCAGGGATAGGATCATATCCACCTGGGCTACATAATCCGAGAGCTCCTCCATGTCTCATTTCATGTAGTCCAGGGAGGTACGTCTCAGGTCATTCACACCCACATGTACTATGACAGAGTCATATTTGTACCTGTTGTTAAGCGAC
>NC_056736.1:238578196-238655696 GCF_019279795.1 Protopterus annectens | reverse complement strand
GAATTTTTCAGGTGATTGCTATCAAGAAGATAGGTTAGGAGTTGTCTTTGGATACATTTTTCCATGATTTTGA
Organism: Protopterus annectens; assembly: GCF_019279795.1. NCBI lineage: Eukaryota > Metazoa > Chordata > Ceratodontiformes > Protopteridae > Protopterus > Protopterus annectens. The sequence goes on along the minus strand of NC_056736.1, from coordinate 238,655,623 downwards.
ATAGAGGAGAGAGTGTAGCTATGGGTTTGTAGTTTGAGAGGTCAGTGGAGCTGCCTCCCTTGTGGAGTGGAATGAAATGAGATATCTTCCAGATAGTGGGAGTGGTAGCTTCAGATATGGATATGGTGATCATAATGAATATAGGGTAGGCTACAGTATCAGCTGCTGTTTGTAGGTAGTCTGCAAGGAGGAGATCAGTGGTAAGGGTAGTTGGTTTTAGTTTTCTAATTAGTTTATGGATAAATGATGTTGAGACTGGTTGAAATTTGAAGGAATTTTGGGTACTGGGTGTAGTGGCAGATGGATTTGGTCCACTTGGGGATAAGTTATTGGCTAGGTTTTGGATAGTTTCTGTAAAGAAGCTGTTGAAGGAGTTGGAGACCTCGACAGGAGAATTTGAGTTGGAGGTTGAGTGGACAGGGGTGGTGGATAGTCCTGGATGGAGAAGTTTATTTAGAGTTTATTTAGAGTTTATTTAGAGTCTAAATAATGATTTTGTGAAGTAAATAACAAAAATCTATCTTCGCACTAAATAATGACACACATTAAAAGCTGAGAAGAATTTGTTACTGTATCTATAATGTAAAAAAAAAAAACAATAAGACATTCTCAAAGGAGAAGACTATGCTGGTAAGCAGAGAGTGGGCCATATTCAGGAAAGGCTAATCTGTGCTGCTACTGTGTGCACGGGTCATGCCACAATGAGCACATGAAAGCTCACTATTTTGTAATCAGTGAATGGAGCTGCTAAACAAATGTAAACAACAGAGTATGCTAACAAAAGCATAACTAGCTGAATGACATGCTAATTAACCAAACCAAGACAGTGTAGCCATTCAGGAATCTAAAAAGTAATCATGTAGAGATGATGTAATTCTTTGACATGAATACCAAAGCCTATTCAAATACAGCCATCATCACACTTAAAAAAAATATTAAAAAAAAAAAAAAAAAACAATTTTAGGGGCTTCTGCTGTTCTCTTGCATGTGCTATGTGCAACAGGCTCAAATGTATGCTGATGCTGATAGACCTTGTCCAAGGAAAAGAAGGGTGTTCAGAACCCATTTAACATATGATAGACTGTATGAAATTGAAATATTAGAGCAAAACAAAGTTGATATGGAATCACTTCAGGAATTCTGCAACCTCTGCCTCCTCTACCTAAGACCCAGGGGAAATCAGAGAGAACCTATAGCTGTGGAAGTAAGGAATGTATAGCATTAAGAACATTAGCGACTAATGCATTCCAGAGACCCACAGGGGAGATACTAGAGTGTCAAAACTTTCAGCCTCTAGATTATTGCACCAATGCTTTAATTCTATACTAGAACATGCAAAGGATTACCTCTACTTTCCATACACAATAGAGGAGAAAGACAGAATAACCCAAGAATTTTATGCTGTAACACACTTCGGTGAAGTTTTGGGGGCCTGGACTGCACGCACATAGAAACAAAAGCCCCACTTGGTGAACACGGAAAGCCATACATAACAGGAAGGGGTTCCACTCAGTCAACTGCCAAGTTGTTGTTTATGCCTGAGAGATCATCCTCACTGTGTGTGCAGGCAAGCCCGGCAGTTACCATGACTCACAAATGTGACACACCTCACAGCTTTACACAAGGTTTGCTAGCAGTGATGTTCTACAAGGCCATCTACTGGGTGATGCAGGTTATGCACTGGAACCTTGGTTCATCATTTCCATCAGAAATGCACACATACCCACAGAGGAAGGATGCAATGATGCCCAGTCTCAAACTAGAAACATCATAGACTGTGTGTTTGGCATGATGAAGTCAGGGTTCTTTTGTTTAGACAAATCAGGGGGTGCCCAGCAGTATGACCCTGGCACCTGCTCTGAAATTCTCACAGTTTGTGCCATGTTGCACAATATCATCTTGAGGAAACAGCTGCAACAAGGATAGCAAGGGCCATGACCACACATTCCTGGACCACAAGCAGGGACAGCACCTCCAGCATGTACATACAAGCATTCTGAATGAGATCCTCAGATGCAGAAGGTGTTGGCAGACATAGGTATGCACAGTAGGACCTTGCTCTGACTAAGTGGCAAAAGATACCACACACACTCACCACCTAAGAGCCACAGGTTAGGACACACATTCACCAGTTAAGAGGCAAGCAATAACACTCATACTCACCAGTGAAGGAATACACATAACAACCTAAGCACATACAAATATTAAAACTGATGCCATCCAATGTCCACAAACTTTACTTCCCCATGTAATGGCTGTGTACAGATAGCATCAGACTGAGACAGCCCTAAAGCACACTCCTCATAACTGCAGTAATGTCAAAGGTAAGTGTTGACCCTGTAGTATATGAACAAATGTTTGAGAAGATATACCTGCATACTGTTAGTCATAAATGTTCTCAAACAAAACCTGTGTGAGGTGTCCACCAATGGCAAATTTGGCTTATAGGAATGATAATTGCAGTATACGGTAATGCATTGTACTCAATAATCGACACTGAGATAGTCACTTACCCACTGTACACAAAACTATCAACAGAGAAATTATATCAACAACAATAAACAGGAATGAAATATAAGTGTTTTGAATGGCTGACTTACAATATTAACTGAAAAAAAAGCCTTCCAAAGTGAATAATTACATAATTACAAAAACAACCAAAATCCTCTTATGTAATTAATATGCATAAAATCAACACAGTGAGAAACAATCTCTTAGCTATCCACTCTGTGCTTCAGACATATATACAAACCTAAGTAAAAAAAAACTGAACAAAGGGCATGGCACAGTCATCGTCATTTGCACAGATGGAGTGTGCTGCAATCCACGGAAGATAACCAAGTAGTGAATGTGTACAAATAAGAAACAGAACACTCAGTAAATTAGGAAATACCTCAGGGTTACTAACAGGAGATATATCACATCCCAATCAATATTAAGCATTTCATAGCTTGCATGCATGTGCACCAATATACAATTTTGTGAAATGTGTGTGTCTGCATAAACACTGTCAAAATCTGTGCTAGCACTACGTACAGCCATGTTGGACAGATATGAATCATGTGTGACAAAGTTGTCAGTTTGGTGTCATCTCTCCTGTCCATAAGAACTGTTTCTGCCAGGGGTTGTACTGCCACTTCCACATCCCTGATTTAAAGTGGTGGTGCTTCCTGAATGTGCATGATGTCTGCTGGATGAGCTTTCTTCACAACTATGTCCAGGACCATGACCCCATAGTCAACCACATCTGTGTGTGGCCACCTCAATCTCTGATGGAGTAGTGGAAGTAGTGCCACTAAAGTTGTGGGATCTGTCATGGCCAAGTTGTTTAACACCAGAGGATGTTACAGCTTTACAGACACTTGTATGCCAACCCTCCCCAAGCAGGCATTCCTGCACAGACAATGCCTGTTCCAGCATGCCACTTATTCTATCCAATGATTCACCCACATGGTTGAGGCAGTCATGCATGTCAGAATGTACCACATTTAAGACTCACACTATGTCTTCCAAGGCCCTTATAGAACATGCCTGTGCCTCCAGGATGGCCTTATACATATTTCTGGTGGCACATAATGACACATCAGTATGAGGGTGGACAGTAGGTCTCCACTGAGCACCTCTAGCAAACCTTCTGTGTGGTACCATGCCATCACAATGGCTAAAGGCAGACTAAATGAGCTCTGCAACCAGAGTAATCACACTGTCCTTATCAACTGTGTCACCCTCACCTATCTTTGAGAGCTCAGTGGAATGAGTATGTGTAGGCATACTGATTGTGTCCAAAAAAGGGCCTGTGGATTTGTGAGCTACAGCCTCAGTGTCAAACTGAACCTCTGTACCCCATGACTATGCCTCTATATCACCACCATCATAATTAGAAGTGACTGATAAACTGATATCAGGTGGTCCGAGTTCTGCACTGCTACTGTCACTTGTGATAATAAGCAACCAACACAAGCAAGGGAGAAATAGTGACTGGAAGTATCCAAAATTTATTGTAAACATTCATATTTAACAATAGAAGATTCTAAAGGAATAGAATATTTTTACCCTGTTCTCAGACTTGCATCTTTTTTTTTCAATAATCATTTTTTATTATTTTTCACAACCATATTACAAATTCACACATTATATACAATATATACAAAATGCTTCCATTGGTTAATTTCACATATATATCAACCTCATGTATTGATCAAAGGTACAGCACTAACAATCAAAAGGAAAATAATAAAAAAAAAAAAAAAAAATCCAACATTAACAAATCCAAGCCAACAATCTGTCTTTTCTGTACATTTTCTATCTAATCTAAGGTTGATTTAGACTATATTCTGGTTCCCGAGAAAAAGTGGATAGTAACCTCTTAAGCCAAAATAATATTAAAAATTTGCTCCCAGATTTTTATGTTGTTGATATTTTTCTTGTGATCACTAATTAACAGTTTATGCGCTAAGATGTGTTTTATTGCCAACAATCTGAAATTTTCCCACGATGTCTGGGCTGGGTTCAACCAATTTGTGGCTATATATAATTTTATTAATAGGCAAATATTCATAATTACAATCGTTTTTGATTTATTTAGATTCTCCGGGGGAATATGAAGAATCATAAACTCCCAAGAGAGTGTTGAATTTTGGTAACCCATTTTTTGTAACTGCAATTTTAATGAATTCCACAATTTATAAATGCACTTACAACTCCATAACATGTGAAGCAAATCTGCTGTCTGATCAAAGCAATGTGGGCATATGGGTGAATTCTTCGCATCAAATTTGTGCAATGTGAGACGAGTATAGTATGCATTGTTAAATATCATCAGCTGCGTAAATACCAATTTCTGAAGGGATACGGACTTTAATGTTAATTTAAATGCCTCCAATATCTTATTGTCATCTGGGAATATCAATTTCTCTCTCCAGTAACTCGATAAAAGAATATAATTATTATACTTCCTCTCTTTTATCAATTTATATGCTGCGGTTATATATTTTCTATCCTGCAACAGCGCTTCCCATAGATTACGAGAAATGATTAAATCTTCCCCTTTAATTTCAAAGTTGTTAAAATAGTTTATAACCAAGTCTTTTAGCTGTCTTACTATAATTAAATAGGAAATAGGGAGTTCTATTTCTTTTAAAATATCCTGTACTGGTACTCCTAGAAAAGGATATAAATCGAGTACAGTTAACTCCATGATTAAAGGGAATTTCTTTAGATCAATCAATTGACCACCAATTGTTAAATTTGGGTTCCTATGAAATGGTTGGAAAACCATCATGTATTTTAGTAAATTTAAGGAAGCGAAAAGAGTTTGAATTGCCGTTACATAACTTTTGATGTGCTCCATTAGCTTATATTTACTCATTGTCCAATTATTTAAAAGGGTAATGCTTTAGCGTTGACTCCCACTTCATTTATATGCTTGTATCGTTAAGAGCACCCATTTGGGTGTCCATTTTCTATTATCACTATCAAGTAAGACGTCTTTAAAATCCTATTGGCCTGAATCACTAAATAGTACATTTCAAATCCGGTAATTCCAGCCCCCTTATTTTTGGAGCCATCAATTTTTCATATGAAATTCTCGTCTTCCTAGGTTCCCAAAGAAATCTTCCCAATCTTATATGAAGCTGTTTGAAGAATGTTTTGGTAATTCTGAGTTGTGCAGCTCTAAAAATATATAACATTCTAGGAAGAACATTCATTCTTATGATAGCTGCTCTTGCCATCATCGGTAACTTCAATCTACTCCATCTTTCAAGATCCAATGTTATTTGATCTGTAGTTGACTTTACATTGTTAATAAAAAATCTCTATTTTCAGTTGAGAAGACAATTCCCAGATATTTTATCTTTTCTTCCGTCAATACTTGTCCTATTAATGGTAGCATTGAAAAAGGTGTGGGTGTCTTTAATGGGAATATTTTAGATTTTTTAAAATTTAGCTTGTAATTGGAAATTCTCTCAAAGATTTCTATTGCAGCTAATATTTTTTCAGTATCGGAAACAGGTGTGGTACAATATATGTTTAAATCATCTGCATAGGCAGCCATCCTAACCTTTATTCCATACAGTACAGGAGAATTATAAAAAACATTTTGCTTAAGGTGTAAAAATAAAGGCTCCAAGTACAGATTAAATAAGATGGGAGATAATGGGCAGCCCTGTCGGGTACCATTTATGATTTTTATCCTATTCGAGCATTCGTGATTTATAAATAAATTTGTGTATGCATTTCTATATAGTATCCTTAACATTGAGATAAACTCCTGCGGTATATTAAAATAAGGTAATGTATCAAATAAATAATCCAAATTAACCCTATCAAATGCTTTCTGAGCATCAATAATTAGGGCATACAAATTCAGATTTTTATATTTCGCATAAGAGATTAAGGTATGGAGCGTTAAAGTATTATCCGTGGTCTGCCTCCCATCCATAAACCCCGCCTGTTCCTCTGATATTATTGGGTTTATTACCTTTTTCAGCCTACTCGCCAGAATGGATGTCATGATTTTCATGTCCATATTCAAAAGTGATATAGGCCTGTAATTATCAGGATTTTTGGAATCACCTTTCTCTTTTAATATCAGAACTGTCCTTGAGGCATTAAAATGAGGATCATTAATTCTATTTAGAGTGATATAATTAAAAGTTTGTGACAATACACTGCTCAAAATCTCACTAAAAGATTTGTAGAATTCCGAGGTCAAACCATCTGGGCCTGGGGCTTTGTGAGGCTTCAGTTTCTTGATTATTTCGGACACCTCCTCAACTGTAATTGGTTTGATTAAATCTCTATGAAATTCCTTGTCAATATTAGGGAAAGTGATTCTCTGTAAAAAATCTTTTCTGTCTTTATCTTGCAAGAGTGTCTGCTTCTCACCATAAATCTGATTAAAAATCTTTTCAAAGGTCTTCATGATATCCGCCTTGTCAGTATATGTAGTATTGTTATAGTGTATTTCAGTAATTAATCGTGTTGATTTCATCTGGTTAATAATACGAGCTAATGCTTTCGAGGGGGTTTGAATATGATTTGCATATTTAACTAAATTTCTTTGTTCATAAAGTGACAAATTTCTATTATGAAGTAAAAATAGTTCTTTTTGACATCTTAATAGCTCAGTTTCTGTCTGTTCATTATAGTTCCTCATCAAATCTTGGTCCAGTAATTGAATTTTAGTTTCTAAATCCAATTGAGTCTTCTTTTGTAATTTTTTATAATATGTAGCTTTTTGTATAAATAGTCCTCTTAGCTGCATTTTAGTTGTAGCCCATTCTATATCTATCGGGTGTCTATTTTGGGAAATATTATTTAATGACTGTTTAAGTATCTCCTTGACTTCCATTAATATATCTTCTTTGGTTAGTAAATATGGGTTCAAGGACCAATTATACCCTCGAAGCCTCTTAGTATCCATATTACTACTGTTTAAGGTTAAAGTTATCTTAGAATGGTCTGAGAGTTGTCTGACTTGATTAGAAACACTAGGGTCAGCTGAGATCAACACCTCTGAAATTAAGAAAAAGTCAATTCTCGACCACATTTTATGGCAGGTTGAATAATAAGTAAAATTCTCTGCTTTCCCTTGTGAGTGTATGTGTTTAAAAGGGTCATAGAGTTTGAAATCCATTTTCAATTCTTTCAATGCTACCATTGCCTGTTTATTGAATGCTGAAGAAGCACCCAACTTGTCTAATTTAGGATCTTGATATGAGTTCCAGTCACCTCCCAACACTATATAGCAATTATTGTATGACTGTAAAATGGAATAGACTGAAGCTATGAAATGATGCTGATTAACATTAGGGGCATATACACATATTAGTACTATAGGTTTATCATAACATTTGGATGTGAGAAGGACCAAACACCATCTACCCTCCTGATCCATTTTCACATCCCTAATATCTCCCTGAAAGTGATTCTTAACTAAAATTGCCACCCCTGCATTATTTGTTGTTCCTTCCGCAGTCACAATCTTCCTAACCCATTTCTTATCCTTCACTGACTTCCACTGATCATTAGTCATATGCGTTTCTTGTAATAAAATACAACATGCTGATGATTTGAGAAACAAATGAAAAAACAGCTTTCTTTTTTTCATGTTCTGGAGTCCTTTGACATTCCAAGATTCTATTATCCACATTTAACTTCATTAGAAATATAACTCGATATCTAATCTCTTTGAGCAACCTTAGAATAACATAAGTTGGCATATCATCAATTGTATGGAAGCAAAACTGCCATCCTATCCCTACCCAGTGCCTACCCACTATTCCTCTGGACCAGGATGAACATAGTTTTTTTACATTACTGGAAACCATCTGAGTAACTAATCTACTAATTCTATTATTTAACAATGAAACCCCATGCAAAAAACCTACAACAACTACTTCTACGTCTACAAAGCCTAATTCTGACATTCCCTACTAAACACTACTTATAGGTAACTACAGCTCTGTACATATTTATGGATATACAAATAAACTAATTGTACCCTGAGATTCTAATGTACTTCAATTCACTTCAGCTTTATATTCAGCAATAGCAAATAACATTCTAATTTGTTGTCCTATACAGTATTAAATATTAGTTGACATAGAAAGCAGACAGTTATTTAACATTTCCCAACATCCTGTATCTACTGAATAAAATGATCTAACTACTTTAATCTGCTTTGTTCTTCCCCTACAACTTACCTACTAACATATTAATATTGAAAACCAATGCAGTTCAAAATAAAACTATAATGGCACTTTCATTTGTAATAACCATATGTGAATAAGAGAGGAACCAAGGGGTTAAAATAAAAAAAGAGAAAAAAAAAGCATGAAGGGAGCACAGCAAAAGGAGAAGAAATAAGAAAAAAATGCCTTAAATTACACATAAAAAATAACTTCTTTTATGTTCTTTTATTATTATATGCACATTGTTTAAATCTGATCAACTAACCATTTTTACATCATTTATCAGTTAGAAATAATAACACCTATCTACAGGAATAAAGGAAAGGAGTAAAGAGAAGGGAGATATAGGAAAAAAAAAGAGAAAACAAATATATATAAAAAAAAAAAACTACAGTACCTTATTCTGCCACTACACATAACCATCTCCTTTTTTAATACACAATGCATTTCCACAGCGTTTACCTGCATCACTTTGACTTCACACACTATCTTACAGTCCTTTTCCTGCAAAATAAGTCCAAACAGGTTTCTTTTTACTTCGCCAGCAGTTCCTCTTTCTTCTCAGCTATTTAAACTGTAAAGGCAGTTCAATCAACTGGAACTACAAGATAAGATAAGAAAATAAAATTCCAGGCCTGCTACAAGAAACTGAACAGACAAAGGATTTTAAAGCCTCAGATTGTCGTAAATGAAACATCCCATTCTCCCTGGTGCTGCAGAAAGCCAAAATGGACTGTTCACATTTTTGAAGATGGGAGAGCCTTAAAAATCTTCAAAAAAGTAGGTCTTGCTTCTTTCCTTGTGCTTACAGAGTATTTAATGCCATCCACAGTAAAAATTAGGTTATTAGGATATTTCATTTGAAATCTGATATTTTTGTCAATCAGAAACTTACAATATGGAGCCAGCATTTGTCTAGATTGCCTTATTTGTGTTGGTAAATCCTGTGCTATAGAAATTTTATTATTTTGCCACATTATAGATCCACCAGATTTTTTAATAGTTAACAGTACTTTGCTCACATCTTGGTAGTTCAATATTTTAACATAAATAGGTCTGGGTATATTTGAAGCTTGAGATTCTCTGTATGCTCTATGCGCCCTTTCTATGACCATCTGCTTAACAACCTCAGAGTCCTTGAGCAGTATTTCGAATATTTGTGTAATAGAAGTGATCAGGTCATTATATTGAATAGATTCTGGGATCCCTCTAATGATTATATTGTTACGTCTGGATCTTGCTTCCAAGTCCAGAATTTTATTTTGCATCATTTGAATGTCAGTTCCATGTGTCTCTGTTCTTTTAGTGAGCATTAATATTTTGTCTTCATTGGTAGCAATTCCAGTTTCTGCTTTTTCCATTCTTTCGAGAATCCGATTACATGTCACTAAATGAAAGTGTTTGAGATGTTAGCTCTTTTAAGGCATCCTGTATAGGTAGCAATGCTGATTTGATTTCTTCTATTGTGACCTGTTGATCAGATTTTGTTGATGGCCCTGTTTTTGCAGTCTCTTGCTGTTTGATAGTTTTCTGTCTCTTCATTAAAGATTCTTTCTCCGGTGATTGCAAAGCTGACAGCTTGGTTTTGGAAGTTGTAGTTTCCATATTTTTGTCCTCCTTTGACATTTCGAAATTCTGCACGAAGATTTATTTCCCAAAGAAAAGTTACAAAAGTGAGATCAATCAGTCCTTTGTTTGGTGCTCTGTTCAGAGTCAACCTGACAATCAGATCCAATCCTGCTATTACCAAGTATTTTTTTTCGATTTTTCATTCTCAGAACCAAAAGTGACTTCTGGTCAATTAGTAATAACTGCCAATTAGTTTGTTTACTCTAAGTATAACTCCACAGGGTTGATTTTTTTCTCAGGTATTGGAAGAGCTGAAGTACTGCAGTGCTTATAGAATGGCAGCCATCTTTGTTCCCCCGTTCTCAGACTTGCATCTAACTAATGGTTATTACTTATCAAAAAAGTTTGTGTGCAGGTAGTCATTCATATGGTGATTCTGATGTCCCGGAAAAATGGGGAAGGCAGTGGAAAGAAGGCTAATAAGCATCCCAATGCAAATGACACAAGGAAAAGAGCCTAATGCTCTTCCTATCATCCCCTTAAGAAATATCTCAGAAACAATCAGACTGATCATTCTCCACAACACAATCTGTGCTAGACTCTATCTCTTCTAAGGCTCACATCTCAGTGTTTCCAGATGTAAAAGTAGTAACATATAAAGATGTCTAGAATGGTCCCAAATGCTTTATATATAGCATATCTGGAAGTTCTTCTTGGGGCATGCTTGACCTATCCTTCACATCAGCACTGATATTAAGGAGTCTGTGTGAGCCCCCTGCTGAGCAATCAAGATTTCTGACAGTGGACATGAACTGCTCAGTCTCAGTGAGTGGTTGTTCGGAAGCAGGGCCACTTGACTGTAGCCATCTCTTCTCATGCTGCTGCAGCTGTACATCCTATCTATCACTGTAATCATATCAGTGGTATTGTGCGACACCAGGTTAAAGTTTCTGGCACAGCCACCCATTGCATTTATGTCAGTGTCCACCTGCTGCCATGTGCTTTTTCTGGCAGACATCTTACCTCTGCCTCTGTCAAGCAGGAAGGCTCCATGATGGCATAAGGCTTTGATGATGACCTCGTTCTCTTCCTCACTGAATGGTGACTTGTGGGGAATAGATGGTGTGAGTGCCATAATCCTGTATGACATAAATATAAAAAAGACAAAATATGTTAGTAGTGCATACATAAATCATGTTCCTCAAATGCAATCTGTGCACCCATCCTCAGTATGAAACAATTGGACAAACACAGTGTTCATTTCGGAATACACACAAGCTAAGGACCCCACCCCACCGAAAAAAAAAATAAAATTTGTAATACCTTGGAATTACATCCATTCTGTTAACATTTCTGTAATGTAAACAGCAGTTGTATAACTGACTATTGGATGGCAGATTTATAAATAACTAGACAAAAATTCTAAGTTGAAATAGCCAGATCATTTCCTTTGGTTTCTCTACTGTAGTGGAGGATGTCACAGGACAATTGAGAAGCTTAACACCTCTGTCAGCTACACAAGCACAACCCCTTTTAGTTGATAATAAACACAAAACACTTGCCTGCAATATCTGGCGAAATTCCTAGAGCAAATGGTAACACAATATTTTGATGTAACCATATAGTTCATTGACCAACTTGGAAAGCATAGCAACAGCTGACATAGCTGTATTATACCAACAGTGAATGAAAACAATTGATACAGATATTTTTTCTATCGCATATTGAAATATATTGCAAATGAGAAAATGTAGCAGTTTATGAAAAGGATAAATGTACCATATAAAATAATGCATAAATTTGCTGAGAAATCTCCTGCAAATAAATAGTAGTGGTAGTGGTTTTCTCTCTGTTAAATCAGTCTCCACTCCTTCCACTTCAAAAGGTACACCATTACCTTTGAATAGTGTAGATTCTTTTCTATATTAATTTGTCAAAAACTAATTCCAGCAAATGCCTATTTATTGAACACAAATAATCAAACTTGACATTCAGTGAATGTTTTTTAAGGGAAGGGAGTTAGTAGTTAGCCAGCATTAGGAAATTTGTCCTTTTCTCCACTGAAGTACAATATCAGAGTTGGTATATAAGTAAGGTGTGTGTGGAGTGGGGTGCAATCCTCCACATTAGTGGGTGTGGCGGTAGCCCCCCATCTTGATGGTTTTGATATGATGCAGTTTGAGTTACACTCAGTGTGGGGGGGACAAGTAATTCCATTCCCTTAGAAAAACGTTCACTGAAGTGAATGTTTGATGAATGGCTGTTTGCTGGTTTGTGTTTGGCCATCTGCTGATATTAGTTTTCAACAAATTAATATAGACCATGTAGATTCAACCTTCTAAGCATTGTGAAGATGCAACTAAGGTGTTAAATCATTAGCATTCCAGAATAATAAAAAAAAGAAAAAAATCACTTGGTGTAGGTGATGTAAATATCATGTAGGTAGCTATGCCATTATATACACATGCTCTAGGACTGCAAGGAGAAGCAATGACAATTATTCACTGCTAATGGCTTTCAAATCTTAATTATTACTCTATCTACAACAACAAGCAACACCAAAAAGACTCTTCTCTCTGATATGTGTATCATGCAGGGTAGGTTTAAAGAAAAAAGTGGAAGCACCTTGAAAGCTATGAGAAAAACCTTCACAACATTGATATTCTTGTAATAAAATAACACTCTCCATCATCTCCTTAAAAATCTTTCTGAAATGCTGATCAAGTATATTACACGTTGAAATAATGGTTCAAAGAAATGCACATAACATTGCATTTCTGATAGTTAAGCTGAAAGGAGGAGAAGGTGCTCAGAAAATAAAGTGATGAAATAGCTAGCAGTATTTGCAAACTTACATTAATATGATGAGGCCTATTATTAGCCTAAATTATTTGTCAAAATCACATTCATCTAGACATGTTCCAGCAAATGGGAAAGGAACATTTTCGGACCTTTATATTGCTGGATATCTGCAATTTGATGGTGTTCGAAGTCCATCTGTATGGAATGCACATTTTCTGATTGCTATTCTGAGCCTATGTTGGTGGCAAATAGGGATTACAATCCCAACTTCCTGAGCATGTGATCAGGTTTGTAAGACACATGGATTTAGGAAACCTCACGATCCTGCATGTCTGTTATTATTTCCTGATATATGTTACTAGTGACTATTTCTTTTATTGTATTCAGCATTTTGTGTGTGTTTTGGCAAAATACACTTTGGACTGGCAAAGTTATGTGGCAGTGAATGAGAGTCCACTGCCTAAAGTACAATCTGAGATACTTAATTTGGAATGCCATTACTGGTACATTTTAGAGTGGCACAGGTGTTCTTTGCTTCAGCACTCTGAACACCAGTAAGAAATTCTACATCTCATTTAAGTATCATTGTAGCACATGGGTTAAACAAAATGAGTTTAAAGAAACAGGAAAGAAGATTCAATGTTTAAACCCATATTGAAGCCACATGCTGCTTGTAATGTTTGCAGCAGATGAGAACATGCAGCATGTACCTTTTTTAACAGTATGACTGTTGATGAATGGAAATACAAGTCATGTTTATCCTCATGTTTTGTGGTGTGGAAAATAAATTGTCATATTTTTCTATCTGCCTTTGTAATTTTTGCTTTACTTAGCAGAGTGCAAACAGGGCTCACAGGTGCAGGAAAAACTGAACAGTTTAATTTCTGTGATCTCTATTAGCACAAACACTTTTGTCACTGCTGCACTGCATTTGTGATGAGTGAGTAATGTGCACACAATGTGTAACATTCTCTGTGGCACAAGCTGTAAATGCAGTTACTTTGGACACATGACAAACATGTGCTGGGTTCAAGTCTGTACTGTGTAAAGGGAATGCAGAAAATATTACTCCAGATCTATGTTACTTTTCCTCACAACTTCATATGCTGCTTTTTTCTGTTTCTTGCCTTCTAAACTTACTCGTTGCTGAGCAGCACACAATCAGACTTACCTGCTTATGGAAAAAAAGTGACACATTTAATTTAGGTAACCTTATGTAGCACAAACAGGCTTAGCAGCAATGTGCAGACAATAGCACTTTGGACAGTATTAACTGGATAATATCCACTTGCTGTCTAAATGTCTCTGTGATGTAAGGTGTAAGTACACTTCATTAATGACAGAACACAGATGATCCAGGGTATCAAGCCTGATAACATTTATTTTTACTAAGGGTGTCAGAATGCAATTTCTAACAACACTTAAGCTACTGCTACATACAAATGGCTATCGTAAGTAGACTGACTGCAAGAAATATCTCAGTAATGCTTTGTTAACTACAGTTTTCTAGGTAGCATATCTCTTTAATGAATTAGTTAAGAAACCCTAATGTTAGAGACTCCCCAAACGAAAACTTGTAACGCAGTAGAAAACCAACGAACCTTGAATCCTGGTGTGTAGAAAAGTTCTCCTTTATTGAAATAGAACCAACAATATCCACAAACAAACAGGAACAACGACTAAGCGCTTTCACCCTAGTAAGTAGGGCATCATCAGAGTAATGAATGAACACTACCATCATTCCTTATATAGTAAGCATTTCAGTAATTAAACCCTAATAAGTAAATTGCATTACATCATTAAGTAATAAATAGTTAATTAATAGCAAAAAAACACACTGTTGCTGCACATAGTCTATAAACGTACACATTTGAAAAGGCTGGATATTTGTTAAACATCTAAAAAAGTTTTTACTTTCTACTTTAATATTTTTATATTTTTATAACTTTTATAGTATTGATTTAAACAACAGCTATTTTACGTCAGTAGAGACAGATACTGGTAAAGGTAAAATGTATTGTTTTTTTATATATATAAAATAACCACAGTATCACAAAGTAAAAATGTATAAAACCAATCAGTCATAGTTAGGAAATAATGTATAATATTACAAGGTGGAAATATTAAAATTATATAGGTTAACCTTTAACAACTGAAATATAAAAATTAATGTCTATAAAATTATGTAAAATTTTTTATATAAAATATTACTAAAATTTGTGTGTAAATATATGAATATGTAATACAAAAAAATAAAAGTAATGTAAGTGTTATTGTCTTGAATATTTACATAATTGTATAAATATATTAAATGTAATGATTATAGAAAAAATAATTAAATAAATAAATAAATAAATACTTATTTAATTAAATATATATTTTTATAATTTATGAAGTAAAAAAATTGAATTAATAATAGTGTAAAAAATAGAATTAAATATGTTAGTTGTAATTAAATATATATATATATAAATATGTAAATGTATAAATATAGTGAACATATAATGTAAACAAAGACGTTAAAATATAGGGTGGTGTAATGATACTAGAAATACAATGTTAGATAAATTGCGATTTAAGCTTTAATATGCTAGATATGGAAATTTGTTCGTTAATACCAGGCCACATTGTAGCATTCAACCTAAGTTGCCACAAACATTCCTTGGCTTCCAGTATCATTTTGTCATCACCACCATTGTATCCTTTGTTATATGTTCTATCAATAATAAAAAATATAAATCTTTTAAAATTAAGACAATTGATACTGTGATTGTAAAGAGCACTGGTTGTTTTGTGTTTTTTTATGTCACGTAAATGTTCACTGATTCGTGTTTTGAGTTTTCTAATCATTTTTCCTACATAAAACGCTTGACAGGCAGTACAAGATGCTACATAGACCACCATATTTGAATTACAGTTACATGCCCCTGGACATCTAATAGTCTTAGCATATTTATGAATAGAGAGGTGAGGACCATCGTTAATAAATCTACAGACGTGGCATGCTCCACATTTGTTCATTTTAGATTTTTTGTGCAATTCATAATTGGTATGCTGTTCAAACAAATTTTTTAAATTTTTACCTCTACTAAATGTTATTTTGGGTGTATTTCCCAATATATCCATAAGTTCTGGATTTAGTTCAAAAACACTAGTCCAAGATTCATGTATGGCGTTAACAATCTGTTGAGAACAGTGATTAAATGGTAGAATAAAAGTATCATATCTTGTGGTTAGGGATTTCATACATATATTAGTATCAAAGTCCAGAGAGATAATCGGTTTATATAATGTACACCTTTTAGTAGAAATTTCTCTACTAATCTCGTGAACAATATCAGCAGGATATCCTCTAGCCAAAAACATATTTATAATTTTATCCAATTCAAATTCAAAAGCTACATCATTACTAACAATTCTTGACAGTCGGACCATTTGTCCTTTAACTAAATTCTTTTTTTGATGCATCGGGTGACAACTGTCAAAATGTAGAAAAGAATTTGAATATGTTTTCTTCCTATAAATACCTGATTCAAACTTGTTGTTGCCCAAAAAAAGCGTAATATCTAAAAAATTAACGTTATTAACAAAAACTTGACTGGTAAATTTGAGAAAACTCGTAGTTTTACCCAAAAAAGTAATAAGTTCATTAAATTCATCTTCAGATCCTTTCCAAAAAATAAGTATGTCACCTAAATAATGCAGGTATAACAACACTTTGTTCCAAAATCTACTGGTGAAAACAAACTCAGATTCCCAATAAGCTAAGACCAGGTTTGCATATATGGGGGCACACCTGGCCCCCATAGCTACCCCCTTTATTTGTCTAAAAAAATTGTTATTGAAAAATAAAAAAATGTTCTCCAAAACCAGTTCTAACATCTCAGTAAGTAATCGATGATCAGGACCATTGTGTTTACTATATTTATTTAGGCATGCTTCAAACATCTCCAAGCCTTGATCATGGGGAATAACTGTAAATAGGTTGACAACATCTACAGTGGCCATTATGAATTCTGTTCTAAAATCAAAAGTATTCATGAATTGTCTTATTAATTCAAGACAATGCCATGAATCTTTTAAAATGTGTGGTATAGAATTCAGAATAGATTTACATTTAAAATCTATATAGGCTGCTAATGGTTCTGTCTTTGAACCTTTAGCTGACACTATAGGTCTAAATGGAGGGTTGTTCATATGCTTGTGAATCTTGGGAATCCCAAATATAGATGGTGTGATTGGGAATTCCACTGAAATGAAATTATAAGTTTGTTGGTCTATTCTCCCATCCATCAAAAATTCATAAAACAGCCAATCAATCTTAGTGCATGCTTGGTTGATCTCATTTCTACTAACCTTTTGATATGTTTCATTATCTTCCAACAAAGTAGACATCCTGTTATTGTAGTCAGAACTAAGCATAATAACTACACCCCCACCTTTGTCTGGTTTCATGATTCGGTATTTGTCTGAACCAGTGAGTTCTTTAAGACAAAAATTCTCTGATGGTGTCAAATTGTATTTATTAATAGTGTTGTATTTAGTGATTCTTCTGATTTGTGATTCACATAACTTTTCAAAGATCTGTATCATACAATTTTGTGGGGGTATAAAGGTGCTGTGACGTTTAAGACTCAATTGTCTAGAGTTCTGCACTGGGTCACCTGTGTTGTGAAAAAATATTTTTAAATTTAAAAGTCTAGTGTAAATTTTCAAATTTGTCAACACTTTACCTATGTCTAATTTGAATGTCAGTACAAATGTGAAGCCTTTACTTAATAATAGTTAAGAAACCCATTTGATTGTGTGTAATCATTTAACCATAACAATTATGATAATTACTTAAAAATTCACTTGTAATTATGTTATGGGCACAGCAGTTTTGTTAAAAACATCTTGACTCCTCACACAGACGAACTATGTGTTTAGTACAGTATGTGTTGTGAAGTATGTATGTTATCATAACCCAACCTATATTACTCAGCTCATGAAAGTCTGTATATTTGAAATATATTTACAAGTAGTGATACTGCCTCTTGTATGAGAATGCAGTTCTCAGAAATTCTTAAAGTTACAAATGTACAGGCCTATCTGAATTATATCTCCATTAGTACAGTGTGCAGTATATGTATAATTAACATGACTGAAAAAGAGCTCTTCTGTAGCACTGACAAATAATAACCTTGCTCGAAATGTATGCACTATTTATTCCGTAAGTTTGATTCCAACAATGTACAACTAACTTTTCACAGTCTGTAATTCCCCAAAAATATGTCGCAAATCATCCTTTTTAACCTCCAAAAACAAGGATTACAACCTAAGCCATTAAACATGTCAGTATTTACCATTTGAAAAAGTGTGAATAGGTTGGGCCTCACCCATGGCAAATCTCGCCACCATGTTTTACATATTCCTTACTGTTTAATAAATACATTACTCTTTTTTTGCCAATGGTTGTCTTTCCTTTCCAACCTGCATATGCAGCTGGCATGGTTGTTCATGTTTGCACTCTAGCTATTAAACAAGAGTTGGAATTTGGAGCCAATTTAAACATAGAATTGCTGCTTGACTTCTGCAGGCATGGCTGTTGAGGAAGATTATGGTGCTAAATTTAGAACACAGAGTTGGGAGATTAAGGAGTCTGGGACATTTTTGGCACATCATGTGAAGTACATTAATAGACTACTGCAGGTAGACTATACTGGTTCTCCATATATGACTGAGGCTTGGAACAGATTAGCCAAGGTTGTCTCCATTGCAACTGGCATCCCAAATACTGGAAAGAATTGTTATCACTACTATAGTGACCTAAAATTGTGCAAGAAGGACCTCATTAGCCATTGGGAGGATGAATTTAGAACTGCTGATACTACTCACTTTTGTAAGTAGACAGACCTTTCAGCATTAAATTATATAGAATGCAGTAGACATTCAAGACTGTTATTCATTATACGTTCATCTCTTCTTCTCCTCTATTGTACAGCTGCCAAAGACATTGCTGCAAACAGTTAAGCTTTTTAGTACAAGGGGGCAGCAAAGGCTTTAGCCAGTATACAGAAGACATGGGATGAGAGGTGAGGATCATTCTTGGCAAAACAAGTAGGACTGTTAGTCATCTCATCCCATGCTGACACCTACTGGATCATCCTGGAATGATACCAACCATTTAGAGAATTGTTAAAAACAATTACATTTTCTTTACACCCAAACATCATTGCTAGAAAAGGAAATATTCCACTCAGGACTAGTGCTTTACCTGTGTTTTTAACATTATGGTGACCTTGAGAAATTCATTCTACACCTCCACAAGAAGTAGCCCTCCAAACAAACACTCAGTGCCATTGCAGGATGTGACAGAGTGGTGTTGCATGACATGTGTGCCATGGTCTGAAGACTGCATATAAGTGTCATGAGCCATTGCTCAGGGTATATCCAGCATCGCCTGCACTACAGAACTGTAGACAGTATTATAAGTAGACTGCAATAATCTACACACATACTGACATGTTTTCACAGTCTGTGCAGCACAGTTATACTTGTCAATTAGATGTCTCTGTAGTAAATGGTACATAGACATACTTTAAATAATATTGTGTTCATAGCATATCACCTTGCAGTTGATGGAGTAGAAGATATACCAGATGACATGTGGAGCAGTCTGGAACTGGTAGCAAAGTGGGTGCAGTCAATTTTTCCCAGAGCCTCAGGGAAATGCAGTTATATTGCAAAATTATTGCATAGTTGTACTTCTTTCATCTGATGACAGTGGGAATCATATAAGCTGCTCAACATGCTGCAGAAGTATACCACGGAAATGCTGTATGATTTATAAGGCAGATACCTGTGGAACTCTTAGTCTCACCACTGATTTGCATTAAATCAATACCCATAGCAAAGATGGTTTATGCTGCACAGAATCTTGAATCTACAGGGAATGGCATTCAATGCACCCTGCTCAATTCTATGTGATGACAGCATGCGTCTACACCTTCCATATGGTGTCTCTGTCCGCACAGTAGTTGTCAACTATGTCCTTGTCGCAGAGATGGTGGGAATAGAGCCAGACACAGACCAGTCTATGATGTGCTAAGTGACAAGGTGCAATACTGCTCTCAATGCTTGCAAGCGCAGCAACTAACTATTGAACTAGTGCTATTCAAATAGTGCAGCTGCTACTCCTAGTATCTTAATATTGTCACATACCAGTTACCAGGAAATAGTGGTTTATGTCACATGCCAGTCACCAGAAAATGGTGGTTTATGTCATATGTCAGTTACCAGGAAATGGTGGTTTATGTCATATGCCATTTGCCAGAAAATGGTGGTTTATTGTGGCTCATTGCACTATAATTGTACATTTCTGAACTGCTCTGCAATGTATTCTGCCCTCACTCACATATATAGTGAATTTCATGTCTTTAGTGCCTCTTGCATGCTTTTATATGGTAATTTTCATACAATGCAGACAACTATTTTTCTTGGTAGCACAGTCAAGATATGTATGTCTGTGACTCATTCTCACTCTGTGCACCAGTTAATGCATTGCACTAATTGTTTCTGAATACATTCAGAGTTTTATTCAACTTGATTGAACTTTCACATGATGATCATAAATTCCTTTCTGAGTGCTTATTTACTGAGTCGCCTCCGAAAATATGAATGTGGATGCTTATTTGTATAATTAGCAACATAAATAAACCAAATATTTGTCACGTTGTACAGCTTGAAGTGAAAATATCAATTACAGTGTTCTTTGGAGTTGTTCAAAGTTTGACCTGATGCCATGCAACAGTTGTAAGCCATTTGGGTTTGGAAATATTAAAGTACATATAGAAATATTCCTTATGTTCATACTTACTGGCAAACAGCTAGCAATATAATGGACAGTGTCTCCTATTATGTCATTTTATACCAGGCTTGTCTATAAAGTCCGACTGTAACAATTATAAAAATATGAATGTAAATATGAAAATATAAATCACAATTGTAAAGCAGTGATTGATATGATAACTTCAGTATGTCCAAGATGATAATCTTTGTGATGGACATTTATGTTATTTACATTATCCTTTTCAATGGTCTCTTATTAACTGGGAAGTCACATTGTTACGTCAGGACACCATAACAAACTCTAGGTTTCAAATGAAAGTTTACTGACCAAGTTTTATAGAGGTAAATTAACTACATTATTTTTAACACCATTAGGACAAAAACTTTTCATGGGTACAAATTTAAAAAATTCAGACTCCTTGAAATGACTGTTCTTAAAAAAAAAAAGAAATGTTATTACCACGTTTGTTGTAAATCTTATGAAAAGTCAGGAATGGTCAGATGTAGTGACCCTGATTTTCAGTTATCAGAAAAAGGAAGTTCCATTTTCATGAGATGAAAATCAAGGAAATATACCGAGAATGTTTAAACGTGATTTCCTGTCATTACAGTGATTTCCTTATAATTTTCTTCTGCATCAAGATATATTAAAAATTTAAACATATTCTAGGCACAGAATGCTCAATAATGCAAACTGACAGTATTGTAAATAATAAATATTAGCAGTAATGAATCTTGTGAACTAGTTCTCTGACCAAAAAAAATGCCAGATTCCATGAAAATCCTGTGTTTTTTCAGTTGTCAGTCAGTCTGTCCAAATCTGAGATTTACTGGTTTTATTCCTGGAAAAAATCTGTGTCCATGGTCAGATGAATTGACCATGTAAAAGTAAAACCTACATGTGTAGAAGACCAATAATACACTGTCAAAGAGGCATTTCAGATACTAAGTAGTCATAGTTCTTATATCCTGTATTTTTAAGCTGATTTGAGTAGAGGCAGAGAAAGCTTTCCTAGATAAGATTGCGTTCAAATAAATCCTAGGGAACTTTGTGTAATTCAGCCTCCCAGAAATGTGTTTGTAGTTCTCAGATATAAAGTAGAACAGGACACACAAATAACAGAAAATTCAGGTGTCGTTAAAAGGCAATATAAAAGAGCAAACAATAACAATGTGATCTCCATTGAGAAAATAAAAATAACATTAGAATTTGTGGTGATCCGTAAGAGCTGAAAAAAGCAAACAGAATGTGAATTACCCATTACTTACAATTGAGGATGTCTTCTCAAGAATGAAAAATACTAGATACAGGTCATTATTTCTAGAAGGTAAGACTGCCTAAACAAATTTCTTGAGTGCGTTTAGTATGTTATCAGGAAAAAAAGCTTTATTTTACCCTCTATTTGATATTTTATCATTAAAATGAAAGACAGTACAAAGAGAGTATCTCAGGAAGCTAATGGCATGGCAGGTATAAGAGCATAGTTCAGAATTTTTGTGTGTATAGTAATACACAAGAATAATGTGGCAAATGGCTATTGCAACTGCTGAATAGAGTAGGAGATCATATTATGAAGCTAGGACAAATGTAGCATGTAATTAAAAGTCTAAAATGGATGCACAATTTGCTGATATCTTGGGGTCTGAGACTTAATGAAGGACAGGCTCTGAATAGATATTTGGATGCAGAGCCAGAAGGCAAACAGGTATTACAGATGTTTATGGGGTTGAGTCAGTATCTCTCAAAGTTTTAACATAATATTTCTGTGATAAATATGTTATCAGAAGGCTCTTAGAACAAAACAGAATTGTGAACAAGAAAAGATATTTGAAATTCTTAATAAATTAGTTGGCAATGTTTCAGTGCTGAAATTCTATGAGATGAATAACCCAGTTATGCTAGAAACAAATTTTAGTCTGAATGGCATGAGAGCTATATTTTTAGAACAGAACACATAAATTGCTTATGGTTCTAAAGAAGTTTCAGGTGCACAAAACAAATATGTTAAGATAGAGAAGGAACTGTTAGCAGTATTCTATGGATATGATGAATTCTATGAATATGTCTATGACAAGAAGTTAAGATAAAAATAAGTCAGAAATGCTTAAAAAACATAGCACAAAGGTATTTGAACAAAGGACCCCCCCCCCCCCAGAGTGCAGAAAATGCTACTTAGTGAACAGATGGGCAATTTGTTTAAGAAAATTGTTGTTGATTTAACACATATACAATATATACACAGAAAGGAAGCATCACATACGGTTATGCAATGTTAGGAATACATTGAATCATCAAGGTAATCTTATTCAAATAACATATTAAGAGTCTTGGTATTTAAGTAGCAACATCTCAAGTCTATTCCAACAATTAAAAGTCTTGCTGTGATTTATAGATCATATTCTAGTCACTTCTTTTTCAGTTTTACATAGCAATGATGTTAAATTTAAACTTCTTTGAATGGAGGAACAAGTTCAGTTTCCCATTTTTTGTAATACATTTTATAGCAGCTGCCAGAAGACTCCTTGGCTTTTAAAGATAAAGGAAGTGGAACATTCCTTAGTACTACTGATCTAGTTAAAGAACAATTATAAGACCATAGCCTCTTAAAAAACATACTTATCTCTTCCCAATACACATTTAATTTTTCACAGTCCATAAACGTGTCCAATCAGCTTTTACATCTTTACTACATCTCCAGCAAACTGAAGAAGTCATTTTACTAAACTTAGACATTTTATACAGAATAGCAAATGCTCTATCTACATATTACACATAAAACCTTTCCAGTATAAACTTAAAGAGGTTTGACTAACTCATTTAAGTAACAAAGTCTTATTCTTACTGTCTATTGAGTCAATCAGTCTACTACTATTTAAAAAGTTCCAGAATTTTGTATCAAAATTATTATTGTTTATCATTAACTTATATGATTTTGTCAACCTTCCTTTGCAGATCAATTTACCTTTGATTATAGCATTCATATAGTCATATAATAGGGGGAAGAGTGTTCTGCTCTTCTTCTCTCATATTATCCAGAAATTCATTTAATTTCTTACTGATGGGTGAAAACAGATTCATTGTGCATATAATCTTTCAATAAATATTCTCGTCACTTATCTTTTCCATTTTTTTAAATAAATCAGACCATAATACTAATCTGTTCCTTTTGAGAACATTCATTATACCATTGTCCTGAGTTTCCTTAAATCTAGATGTATATGCAATCGGAAACCACAACAATTTCCATTTTGATACTAATGGGGTTTTAAAAAAACATTTCCTAACACTTTTAATAATTGATTTTGTATGTGCTGAGTCCTTCTAAGGTAAATTATATTAATCAGATGAAAGGACTGTTGTATTTTTTATTTATCATATTTGCTAAACTTATAAGAATTTAGTATAATCTGCTCCTGAATAATTTTCCATTGACTAGTATAAGATGATTTTATCCTCAATATAATAAATTTGGAGAAATGGAAAAATATTCTACATATGAGAAAATAATACCACCAAACTCCTATAATGTTATATGATTTCTATAAGCAATTCTTAGCTTTCTAGGATTCCATAGAATGAAGAGAAGAATGAAGTTAACATTTTTTTTCAATTTTATTTAAAAGTTTTTGTCAGTTATTAAAGGTCTTGAATGAAATATTACATATAATGTCAAGTAACAGTACTAACCAGTACTCAAAAGTATAAAAAAATCATTCCCTTTTTTAATAATAAGTAACACTTCTTCAATTATTTCTTTTCTAAATTATTATTAACAAATTTGCTCACATCTTTATAGATTTCTATTCCTATGTATTTCATCTGTTTTCCCTCCCAATTTATATTTATATGTATCCTTAAACTTACTTTTTAGTAACTGATTTAACACTAGTTTCAGTTTTATTATTACTAGATTTCAAGCAGCAATACTTCTTTAAGGTTTTCAATTTCCTCATCTATTTATTTGATCAGATAATTTCAATCTCCAACAGTTAGTAAAAAATATCTGCAAAAAGCTGCATTTGAGATTGACAATCCATATTAAATAAGAAACCTTCAGCTTTTTCATTTCATCTTATACTACTATCTAAAGGTTCAATAATTAATGGAAATAGTAGATGGGATAAGGAATATGCCATTCTTTAAAGTGAATCCTTGAGAAATGTAAGACAGATGTATAATCGGAAAGTAAAAGCCAGAGCAAAGGGATAGATATAGCTATAATATTCAGTAGGGCATATGTACTGAAAAAGCATATAAAGTTTTTAGAAAACAATATTGTCAGGTAATGTCACAGCTACGAATAAAAAAAGTAAAATCATTTCAAATGTATACTAACAATGATGTGGAAATATACAAGTCAAAATTAATGAGCAAGGAAATAGGTACTTTTATATAAATATATATATATATATATATATATATATATATATATATATATATATATATATAATACATTTTATCTAGAGGTTAATGTTGAAAACTGTCATAAATTGCAGTTCCAAATAAAGTAAAACAAATGCTAGCAGATATACATAAGGCACTTCTGGGTATAGTAAAATCTAATGAGGAGCAGGACAAACTAGGTTTGGTCTATATCAGCTCATGCAAAAGAAAGAAGCTTTGAAGTAGTATTTTACCATCTGCAAAATATACCATAAAAGCAATCATAATGAAAAAATGACAGCACGCCCTGTTTCAGATTGCCTGTGGAATCACGATGGACAAAATATTCTCCAGTTCATAGAAGCCATGATTCTTGTCTGTATGGTTATTATTTTAAGTCCAGTGGAATAAATACACTGAATGACACAAAAAGAACAAGACTGACTACTACATTAAGGTCTCCTTACTCAATATAGGGGATAACCAATGATACTGTTTCTGATTGTGGTCCACAACACACATCAAAAATTCAGAAGATGTGGTAGTAAGGTGGAATGCAGACTTACTGATCAAGTCTTCCCAGTCCTAAATCTAAAGGAAATGTGGAAAGAACCATCCAAACAATGAAGAATCTCATAACAGAAAAATAAAACTGCAGCAAAAGTGAAGAGAACTGCCAATGTGGAAATTTGAAATATACTAATTCACCTCAAACAAGCTGTCCTTATCTCAACTATTGATGTAGAGCAGGTTGAAAAGCAGTTTTACCAGTTGCTAGCACATGAGAATCAACATAATGCAAAGATGCTGGGGTTCCAAATGGAGAGATGATAAGTCAGCAAAAAAAAATGAGAGTATGATTGCTGAAACTGAATTCTTCCTCAAGGCTTGTTGAGTACCTTCGCAAGATGGACCATATTTTTCACAAAATCTCACCAAGGCAACACTGATATATAGACATTATTTATATAGCATATATCATGGACAGAATTAGATTGAAAATTAAAAAACAAAGAGATCTGGGTGCACAAGACCAAGGATACAAAAGTGCCCAATACGTTTAGGCACACTGGTGCCAGGACTGGAAAAGATGACAGTGTAGAATCCTCAAAATATGAAAACATTCCTACAATAGGGCCAGGTTAGACACAGGGGGAGGATCCCCCCCCCCCCCCCCGTTGAAGGAAGTAGTAATCCATGAAAATCACAAAAACTGATATTCAAAGAAGAGCCATAAAGATGATAAAGTGGACTATTGAGGATAAGAAAGAAATTATGTATTGTTACTATTATGCAAAAAGCCCAGCATTTCCAGACGCAAGATATACAAATCGATTAAGAGAGTAATTAGAGGAAAGAAAAATACTTCCATAAGAAAAACTCTCAGAAGCTTCAAATAAAGAATTGTATTTATTAATGCAACAGATTTGTGAAAAACAGCATATAGATCAAGAAACTTTGATCTGTTTGGAAAAAGAAGCATGCGAGGAAGTGCAAAAATATAAACAACAAAACCTAAAGATTTTTGAAAAGTATAAAAAAGAAATAAGGACATAGGAAAGAAAGAGAGATTTGATATAGTGTAATATTTATGCAAAGGAGAAAGCCAATTCATCAATATAAAAAAGGCAGCTCCAAAGATATTTGAAAAGAAATACAGGAAAAGACATCCAGATATGTAACATTTCACAATAAAAAATAATATCATGAGGAAGGAATGTAGAAAACAAGATAAGTAAAGCAGAAGTTGAAGAAAATAGAAGTTGAAGTTATGGGAGTGCCTGCAAAGTCAAGGATTTGGTGGGGTCTATATCACATTATCACATTTTCAAAATATTGAATGGCTACAATGTTGAAAATGCTGTTCAGCTTAATGTTTTTTGTGAGATTGCAGTACAGTGAGGATCAGAAAAATCTCAGAGTTGGTATATATAATTAGCGGGGGGTTGGGGTGTGCAGCCCCCCCACAAGAACGGTTTCGCTTAATGGCATTTTTGATATTGTAGTCGTTCTATATTATTAAAATTTGATAAGGTGATATATGCGTGATTTGGTGTAGGAGCTCTAACACAGGTTACATCACAGCATGATGGAGTGAGTCACTAAAGTAAGGAGAAACAGAAGATCAGGAGACATCTGAAGAAGAAATATGGACAAGGGAAAGAAAAAGAGATTTAATATTAAAGTTTAATTTTTTAAAGTGTGATTCACTTTTTTACTGTATTTATTGGAGTGTACTTATTCCTAGATGCAGAGTTTTCATTTGGCTTTAATGACAGCCTTTTCATTATCTGTTTCTTGGGAAGGTGTAGGTGAACCAGTTCCTCCCCATTCCTTAAAACTTGTTAAGCTCTTTCACTCCCCTAAGCTCCACTCCCTCCTGACTAGATAGGTCCTTTACATTTTTATTAGCTTTTTTGAAAACAAATAAGGTTTTCTTATTGGGTTGCATTCCTTGCTGGACACTTGATTTCATGTTTTAAGTGTGATTGACAGTTTTTACTGTATTTAGTGAAGTGTACATTTCAGTTTTCTCATTTCCGATGAAGTTCTTACAATTAAAGAACAAAAGCATTCAGATACACTTATTCTGCATGTTTCTTTTGCCTAGCTAATTTATGAAGTTTCTTTTGTTTATATATATATATATATATATATATATATATATATATATATATATATATATATATACATACACACACACACACACACACACACACACACACACACACACACACACACACACACACACACACACACACACATGGGATCCTTACAGATCCCCGAAAACATTTTTCACAGAATGATTATCGGTGGGATATATTTACACAAAAGTGCTTTTCACCGAAAAAGCACTTTCGCCTAAGTATGCCTGTTCCGGAGATCATACTATGGTGCGGGTAAGGGAAAATTTCCTTTTCCCCACTGTAGTGCGATCTCGGAGTGAGAATATTAAACTAGGGGGTGTGTGGAGGGCACAACCCCCCCACACAGCGGGTGCAGTGGGCTTGTCCTCCTGCATAAATGTAGATTTTTTTTTTTAACGCACTTTAATGAAAGCGCTTTTTCGGTGAAAATCACTTTTGTTAAAGTGTTTTCGGTGATAATGGATTTGGGCTTTTGCACTTTCGTGCAAAAGTCCTAGATCCATATACATATATATATGTACGCACACATACATATATGGGTTTATTGTATATGACCAAACTGCCCTAATGTTGAATGTAAAACACTGACAAAATAAGTTCAATCATAAGCAATAATAAAAAAAAAATTAAAATGACATTATTGAGAAAATAAAACTATTTCTTTTCCCAGTATCAAAACTGAAACCTCTGAAACATTAGCCTCAAATTTGTCTGAATAGCAGCAGTGTTGCGGGAAAGTTTATTGACATTAAAGGGTAGGGTCAGAGCTGGGGAAGGAGCAACATTAAGGTTAGGGTTAGCGCCCATTAGTAAAGATAGCAGTTTAAATAAGAACAGTGATTTGCAACATTCAATCTCCTTCTGGAATTTGGTCTTTTTTTTTTTATGTCATGACACTCAGTGTTGTAAGTGCCAACATTTCAGCTGAGAGCTTGCATAGTGCAATTATGCAATTCATTTTTACCAGACTAAGAGTTACTGCCACGTAACCTTGAGTAACCTTGGCACTCGTATCAAGATAGAAGACAGCTATTATCACCTCATTTAAGCTGTATTAATTTCCTTATATGTCTTATGGAATAAATAATGCTACATGAACATTCTGGAGGCTGGCAAATCACAGCTTAGCTTACCTGGACACTGTGTTCTTGCTTACATAGATTGTACTCTAGCCTCTATTCTCTAGTAATTTCATTCAGTAATATGAGTAACATATCAGAAAGATACCAGACAGTTTAAAATGTTATGATCGAAATGGCAGAAATACATTTTCTTTTTCATTATGTGTTTGATGCCAAAATTTGGCCAAAACAGCAAATGTGGAGTCTGTCTATGAATAGCCTACATAGTACCAAAAAAGCAGGTAAGCACAACACGTTCCTAAGACAACAGGAAATTACAGAAATTTTGCTCCATACTACAGTACCACAGTACTGCCATCATAGATGTAAACTGAAAAAAATAATCTTTACAGTTATTTCGACTCCAACTTTTATGCTGGCTTCCCAGAAAGTCAAGAAAGCCTTGTGTAGACTCTCTATACTAGTTATCCCTGATTGTAGCCGAGATTTTATTTTACAGAAAGACACTGCAAACCATATACCGGTGGCTGTTCATAGCCAGATTTTGTTCAAAGGGAAAGGAATGTCAGTTCATCATGTCTGCGGTGTAGAGGGATAAAACTTTGACTACAACCCAAGTGATACAGGTTTGATTAGTGTCTCAGGTGACAGATGGACTGGCAGGAAAGGATAGGGATTACAATCCCAGGGTTGGTGGGTGGGTGTATCTATGGATGCCTACCATGTTTATCCTTGCTGGAGGCTGGGGAAGACATATTGGGAGGTGTGTCTAATGAGGGTATAGGGTGGACGCTTGGCTGAACTGCTGCTGAGGTGCAATGGTATGCTGCACATCTCCATTGCATGCCTGGACCTAAGATTAACTATTATGTCTACAAGGGAGGAGAGAGAAATGGCTAGACCAAAAGACAATCCTTCTCCCCCATCTCTACCTTAGATGGACACACAGACATGCAAAGCTTCCAGATGTTTAGTTTCACAACCAGCCTCAACAACAACAATGGATTATGCCTGGGTGTGGTAATAGATTCATGGGTTCATAGGTGTTTACCTGACTAATGACCACAAGGGCCATTATAAACCTTGCCATGCATCCCAAATCTCTGAGAAGATCTGGTACCCTTGATAAATGTAAGCAGGGGCATGGGAGATGAATGCAGCTGGTTGATCCAGCATGGACAAGTACCAGGGTGCCAGTACAATGAAGGGCAGCAGTGATGGGGAGTGAAATAAAAAAAAATCATCATATATTAAAAATAGACTCTAGGAAAAGAATGAATTCTATGCAGCTGTAGAAAGGAGATGTTTTATTTTATTTATCTATTTGACATTTGTTTACTGGGAAATTCCATCTGGGACAAAAGAACCCATATTAAGCAGAGCCCTGGGAAGAAAAGCTCCTCAGTAACAGACAATTATGTACATATGTATTACTATATCTTTGATGTATACAGTGGGTAGGTAGTTTAACTTAATAGGATAAACATCCATCCATAGATTTTAACTTCATATACAGAGTAATGCAGTCAAACATCCAGGAAGAAACAAAAAGTAAATCCTTTTCTCCAATAACATATAAGACAGGTAGTTTACATTCTTTCATAGAGTAATACAGGTTATTCTTTAGTTCTTCTTTATAATTTGACACAGGTATATGTTCTTGAACAGCCATTACATTATAATAGAAGAGAGAAAGCATTGTGGAGAGATGAGGGAAGAATGTAAGGGATAAAATTAGCTGAAACATCAGCAGTTTTGATATGGGTTTGAGAGCTATGTCAGTCGGGGAGTGGAAATGTAAAAATTAAGTTAGCCAGGAATATATCAGCCAGGGGTGGAGAACTTAAGGTAAAGTTAGCCAGGAGTTGAGCATGAGCATAACCATGTATTATTTAGATGTTATTTTAGGGAGGACTTGAAGGCTTTTGCATTAGTAATTGTTCTTTTTGTTAGGAGAAGAGCATTCCAGACTTTAACTACAGAGTAGGAATATATGCTATATGACTCAGGGCTGAGCATGCTAAAGGTTTATAAATGACGTTGTGTAAGGTTAAGAGTGGGACGTAATGTAGGTGGTTAGGGAGTTCAAGCCATTGTACCATATGTAATGCTCTATAATGATGTGTGTTGGTCTTTGAATTATTGACAAACTTGGCCACTTTGTTGTAGCAACATTCTAATGTGGATCTGACAGTGGACTGCAGGTTACTGAGAACTGTGGTACCATATAGATGGTAGGGGAGGAGAAATGTTTTGGTGAGAGTGCCTCTGGTTGATGTGTTCAGGAAGTGTTTATTCCAATAAAGAATGACTAGTTTCTGGTGGGTTTTCTTAATGTTATGCTGGATGTAGAGATCAAACTTACATTTATTGTCAATAATGACTCCTAACAGTTTAGTGGGGAGGACTATTTCAATAACAGTGCTGTCTGCAGAACAGATTTTAAACTGGTTTATGTCAAGAGAGTGTTTTTTTTTGTCATAAAGAGAAGGAGTTTTTTAGGGTTACGGAAGAGTAGAGTTAGTGAGCCAGGTTTCAATGGAGGTAAACGTTTGTTGTGTGATAGAGTGCACTTGAGGATGTGAGGGAGAGGTGCAGATGATAGTAGTCATCTGCATATGGTATGAATGTTCCTAAGGAAGAGGAAGTGTACAGGTTGTTTGTAAAAATGTTAAAGAGTAAGGGGCTAAGAAGGGAACCATGTGGGACTCTTATGGGGGTGTGAAAAAGGGAGAGGTGGTATTTAACTATTTTACAACTTGTTTACAATTATGTAAGTAGCTAGGAAACCACTTCATGGTGGGAGGTGTAAGTTCTAGGTTGAAGAGCTTAGCCAGGAGTAACGTGTGTGAGACTGTGTCGAAGGCTTTTTGTGGGTCAAGAAATAATGCTGATATAAAGCTAACTGCATCTCTAGCCCTATTTACAGTGTCAGTGAAGGAAAGGAGAGCTGTGGAAGTGCTGTGTCTTGGAAGGAAACCATGTTGGGTATGGGTTATGTAGTAAGTATTGCATAAGCTGTTAGTGAATGCATTTTTCCAACATTTTGCAGATGGGAGATAGAGTGGCTATAGGTCAGAAGTTAGTTAGCTCCGTAGACCTTCCCTCTTTGTGGATAGGAATAAAAAGTGAAATCTTCCAGATGTTGGGAACATTAGATTCAGAGCTACATCTGTTGACAAGAATACTGATGGGGTGTGCAGTAGAGTCAGTAGCTAATTTACGATACTCTGGTGGGAGGTTTTCTGCTGAGGTAGAGTAAGGTTTAAGTTTTTGCAACATATTTTTATAAGACTTGTAGGGATGGTTTGAAAAGAGAAACTGGTTAGATTTTTTAGAAAGGGGATTTGAGTGGTTATAGTGGTGAAGGTCAGAGAGTGAAGATGAGGCAGGATTGATGGTAGTTGTGGAAGAAGAGGAGCTGGAGATGGGATTGGGGGAATTTGAGATCAGGGAGGCTGTAGACTGTATAAAATGAGTGCTGAAGTCATTAGTTATTTGTAAAGGTGGGGCATCAGGGCAAGGACAGTGTTATTTATTGGTCCCGGGGTTAAGTAGGGGTGAGATGGTGGACAAGCATTTTTAGGGTTAGATCTATGCTTATATTAGATGTGGATGTAATATAGTTGTTTCTCTTTGTTAACTTACTTTTTTACTTGGTTGTGGACTTATTTGAATACTAGTAGATCTTCCTCATTTTTATTTTGTTTCCAGTAATCCCAGGCTATGTCCTATTTTTTTAATGAGATTTTTACATGCTTTGGTGAACTAAGGAGCAAGATTGTATTTGGTTCTTTTTGTGTGCCTTGGAGCAAGGGTATTATGTGTACTTAGAAAAGTAGTGCGGAAATACTGTACTGTGTCTAGCGGGAGATGTTTCAGAATTGGCAAATTTAAATTCTTTAATAGTTCATTGAATTTATCTTGATAATAGTTAGATTGTGGGTGCTTTTCTGGGTGTATTTTTTAGGTAGGTGAGTGGTGGCTCAGAGGGTGTATGTGGGCAGGTGATCACTTAGGGTAGAAGTGTGTCAGTAGTAGAAAAATTAGCAGGATGATATATAATAATACAGTCTAGAGTGGATTGTTGGGTATAGTCTTTACTATATCAAGTAGGACAATTGATGATTTGAGAAAAAACATTGAGGTTAATACTACTGGTTGGATTTTGAACATCACCTAAAATGATCAGCTCATGATTAATTGTTTGTGTGCTCCAAGGTAGTATATCTTTGAATATGGGTATATTTTGTCATGGGGGAATGTATAGTACTACGACACAGATATGTTTGGTCCTATTAATATTTAGAAAGGATATAATTATCTCAGCATTTGTGAAAGTAGGGATGCTGTTAGTAAAAGGTGTGATATTAAAAGTGTCAGGGTATAGTAAGGCTACTCCTCCACATTTCTTATGGGTTTTATCAAGTCTTAGTATGCCAAAGTTTTGGGGGTATGATTTCTAAGTCTTTTACCCGAGAATTTAGCTAAGTTTCAGGCAAGGCTATGATATCTGGTTTGTACTGGTCAATCCAGGCATAGAGGTGGGGCTATTTTGTTACATAGACTTCTAAGGTTTACTGTTATTATATATAGGTTTTTAGGACATGCTCTAGAATGTAGGTTAGGGTGAGGACCTGGATTTGGGTGGATGTCTCCACATTGTTGTAATCTGGAAATAAGATAAGAGCATCGTGCGTTATACAACCGTTGTAGTTGGTTTAAGGTATGATGTGGTCTGTGGAGTGATAAGGAGTCTAAGAGCCGGGTAGCATGTAACATGTATTGTGAAATAACTGAGGGAAGATCTTAGAGAAACTATTGGGTTGAGACAGACATGTGGATGTGAAGGTAACTGAGGAGGAGTAATTTGTTGGGGGTTGACCTGATGGTGATGTAGCATGTGTGAAGAGTATTACAAAGCAGAGACAGGATATTATAAGCACTGTTAGTCAAAAGAATATGTATGTGAGGGCTTGGTGCTAGTAGAAATGGTGTGTTTAGTCTTTGAGTGAGATATAATATTAGTAGGCAGAGCTGGATGCATGTTTATGTGGGTTAAGGAGATAGAGGAACAGGTGAAGTAGGTGATTTGAATAGCAGGATTAATTAGAAGGATATCCTGATTGAATTTTGGAATAGCTGGGTGGAGTTCTGCATGTCTAGATTTAGAAATAATGGCGGTGGTTGGGAATTGGGGGAAGGGTGGGGTTGCAGTGTGCCACCTGGGTGTAGCGAGGGTGGAAAGGAATGGGCTGAAGCATGATAGCGGGGGAAGCAAAAGAAAACCAGTCAGGAATAGCTTAAGGTAGGTATGTATTTTCCATACAGAAGAAATCTTTGATTGCTGTCCCTGAGTAAGTGTTGCTTTATTAATTTATTTATCTTTATTTTTCTTTTCAATTTGTTTTTAGAAAAGTATTAGCTTAGCTTTTAACAGGCACCTTACCGGTTTGAGGAACAGATGGTAGTAGAGATAGTAATGCGAAGATAGTTTTTGCCAATTGTGATAGTTACTTTCTAAGAAAAGAGTTCAAAAGAAGCAGTGCTACTATCGAGGGGGGGGGAGGGGGGGCAGGGAATTCCTCATGCTGCGTGCTTCCCAGACAAAAGTTAAATACTTCACTATAATCATTACAAGCAAGAAAATTTACTAACCCTATTTTATAGTGGTTCAATTCTGTTGGCTACATGATGTGGATGTTTTAAAAATATCTTCACTACCCTTTTCCTTGGGGTGCTGCTTTGGCCAGTGGAAGATTTTAATGTTGCACTGCTGAGTTTTAATGGTTCATGCAATTCTTAATATTATTTTGATATATTTTTCTTTAAGTGTAATTATATAGGGCTGTAGACTATGAAGAGAGACAAAAAAAAAAAAAAAAAAAAAAAACAGATGTCAGCAAGTATGGCACCTAGCATTGCAGTTCATAACTTCCTGGAAATCCTAGTGTGAAAAAGTATAGACTAGTGAGAAGTAGGCTAAGTGGAAGTAGGGAAATATAAGATACAGCAGGGTTACTAAAGGTAGAGGAGCTGGAATCAGTTGGAGGGCGTAAGGAAACCTATAGAGCAGTTAGGGAAAGACACAGCATCTCAGCAGTAATATTCTAAACAGTCAAATAACAGGAAACTATGAAAATCAGCAGCTCTAACAGAAAGACTCTCTTAGGTAAATGAAAATGATGCAGTGTAGCACTTCTCTAGCAAAGTACAAATCAGGACTGGGCTACGTTGGTATTTTCAAATAGCACAGCAGTTGCAAGATACTAAGCTGACTCAGTATGGCAAAGAACTATGGTTTGTTTGAACAAAACTGCATTGGATAGTATGGCAGCTCTGGCATAAAAGCTCAAAGAGAATAAATTAAAATGACACAAAGTACATTTTTGGCAATGTCATATCTAACAGAAAAACTCACATAGAATAAGTTACAATGACACAATGTAACACATTTCTGGCAAAGTTGCATTGGGTCTAGGCTATTTTGATATATTCAAATAGCACAGTGATTGTAAGATATGACACATAAGCTATATCAGTCTAGCAATGACTAATGTTTGTGGGAGCAATCTGGATTGATAAAGATATAAATACAACATAATACATTAAACCGGGTTTTGCAAGCAGTGAAATATATGCCTATAAATAGTTTGGGGTGTCCTAAAACTTCAAGCTAGCTATAAGAAATTGAATTTACAGATCACAATTTCTTAAAGTGAATATGCACAGTGGGTAAAATTTTTACACAGAGATGGGAGATGCAGTCCTACATTATGATGGTCAAGGATAAGAATGGTGACAGTAATGCCAACCCAGTTGATCTATCATGACAGGTGATTGGGCTATCATAGGGTGAAATGCTCTTTACCTGTCAGGCCTTATGCGTTGAAGATTTCCCCAGAAAGCTTACTTGGTATCTGTAAAAGTAGAGAAATGGAGAGAAGTGGTATTATGCTAAAGCAATTTAAATCGTCTTCACAAAAGAAATGTCAGGGGCTGAGTAATTTGCAATTGTCTTTCAGTAAAGCACACAGATGGTTGTATTTAGCTAAAGTTGTTGTTTGTCTTTCGGCTTTTTCCCGGCAAGGGGTCACCACAACGGAACTCCGGTCTGCTAATGATTGGCAGTAGATTTTTACGAAACGCCGAGGTGCCAGCTCGACACCCAACCTTCAACGAAGGCATGCCCATTTTGCGCACACATGTCTTTCGAGCGCTACCCAACCACGGGGAGGACATGCAGACTCCACATAGAAGGCAGTCCCAAGCCCAGCCGAGAATCGATTGGGAGAACCTCTTGCTGTGAGGTAATAACACTACCACTGCGGAAGACTGTTTTTAGCTAAAGTAAATTTATTATTATTTTTTTTCATAAAATACCTGTATAAATAAAACTTTTTGTTGCATCCAGTAAATCATGCAGAATGTAAACTGTATCCTGTACTGAAGATGCAACTGTGTTCAATTAAAACACAACAGAGGTCTTATAGAGTATGAAACTGGCTATTCAAACATGCGCACATTTGCAGTGCTTATAAACTAATGTTGCTTTAAATAGTACTGCAGGTAAAATAAATCCCTTATCTTGCTTAGACTTCCCTCATTTTTTTTTATTCATAGTGAAAAAAGAAACAAGAAATATTGCCTGGGGCTCTTGATGTCTAGTGAAAGAGTACTAAAGACTGTCAGTTGGTTTCGCTATGTGATTGTGGAAACTAATTTTTTTGACTCACCATGCATCACAAATTACATACAAAAAACATTGAGCAAAAAAAAAAATAAATAAAATAAGACTATGAAATTTTGCAAGAGAGAAAGTCACCCTGCATCCCCTGAAATTATATATGCTAAAACCACAGTTACATCACAGCAAAGAAAACAGGATAAACCCTTAAAAGTGCAGTGCCCGCTTGCACAGTATAATACATTACAGTGAAACTTACAACATTACATTCTTGAACTTCATCCACTGAACCAATCAAAGATTAGTGGCCCAAGTTAGTGGGCTGTGTACACATTGGTTTACAAAGTACATTGAACATTTGGGAGAAACAGACAAATGTAGGTTTTGTATAACCAAATTGGAAAAAATTGCACACCTTGTTGCTTGTTGCAGCATACTAGTACCACAACTGTATACTGAAAGGCATAATAATGTGGCAAGACTTTTGCACTGGGGATTGTGCAAGCATTATGCTACTGAAAAGGCTGAAAAACACTGGAAACATGATCCACAAAGCATCATAGAAAACAAAGAAGTGTACATCACATGGGGTCATCCATTACCAACAGTTCAAAAGGTAGATGCTAGAAATCCAGATATAGTTGTCCAGGAAAAGAAGACAAAAGTGGCATTGATCATTGAAATCACCACACCCAGTGACTACAGTGTCCTGTGTGCAGAGAGACAAAAAGTCATAAAATATCAGTATTTGTTGGCAGAAACAAGAGCACTGTGGAAGAAAGATACCCAGACAGTTCCAATAGTAGTAGCAGCAACAGGTATAATAAAGAAGAGTCTACAATCATATTTAGATATGCTACCAATACATGTAACTCCATACGAACTGCAGAAGCAGTCATTACTGGGCATGTTGTGGGTGCTGCAAAGAGCACTAATGGTTGACATCAAAAAGTAGAACAATACTAATTTCATGAACTTTAATTGTACTTTGGCATACGAATGGGGTCCCATTCCCTTGATGGTATTAGAAACCCAAAAGACTTGGAGAAATTAAACAAAGAAAATTCTTAGATAAGCCTTGTTAATCAGTTAATGCCTTACCTCTGAATTATGCACAATAGGACTGCATTCTTGAAACACAGCTCAAGCCAGATTTAATTTGTTTCTGAAACTATGCAACATATACTGGAGTTTTTAGTCAGAAATAAGTAGTATTTAGTGAACATTTTAGATATTTGTACAGCAGGACAATATAAGCTGTTAAAATTCTGTATTATGACATCTATATGTATAAACCCATTTATTTGATATATCTGTGCAAGTGTACAATTTGCAGGCCAGGCTAGCAGTTTTAGCAGATACAGATGAGAAGTCTGAGGTAGATCCACTATCCACATACGGTGCTGGAAGATGTAGACACGCACAAAATGCCACGGCTCTGGCTAAAAGGCAAAGGATAGCACACACACTTACTACCTAAGTGAAAACTTAATATCCTAAGCACATACACATATTAAAACTGATGCCTGCAAAAGTCCACAACCTTTACTTAACCATGTAAGGGCTATACTATGTTAGCATCAGATACTGACAGTCCTCAAGGACACATCTTGTAGCTGCAATATTAACAAGGCAAATGTGGAACCTGAATGAAAAAAATGAGTTATTTAACTGAATACTTCTATATGCAAATACTAATATATTCCTAAGCTGTCTCACGTATACAGTAATGTCAGCAATAGCTTAAAACGAATGTCCCAAATTTATATCTATTGACTTTATCCAGTAATGTACATCAAGCATTCCAGTTTCCCACTTGTATATGCACTCATAAGGCAAAAAAAAAAAAAAAATATATATATATATATATATATATATATATATATATATACATACATATATGCACCTGCAGCAATTGGCGAGACCACAAAGGTTCCTCACAAGTAAAATTCAAAGTTTTCAGCATCTGTCCTAAGTGCATCATCTGAAATCACTGTCACTTTATTCTGTTTCATACAGACTCCTGACAGGCATCTCTGCTTTGCATATAAGGCAATCTCTAACCCTTCGTTTTGGAAATGCTGTATATCCGCAAGTTAAATAGTACATGGGTTACTCTCTCTAAAGACCTTAACCTGGTGTGTGGCATTAATAAAATCTGCTGGAGGGACAAATTTGTCTCCCAGATGATACCACACCATTGGAACAGACTCCCACTTCATGTGAAACAAAGCACTTCATTGGCCCTCTTCAAACAAAATCTGGATGATTGGATGGGTAACTATAAATTCAACCTGAGTACTCCACCTGTGTCCCTCTTGGACATGGGTATTAGGTGCTGAGCATGGAAATAAGGGTAGAACTTGGAGAGGCTTGTTAATGCTCAACAGCCATTAGTCTAGTAACTTCCTATGATCGTAGGATACTACATCCTACCGATGCCTCTATGGATCAAATATCACTTCTTCATATTTGAATTTACTCATTCACTCCAGTACAGCTCTTTTGAGTGTGTACCTTTAACTGCCAGTGGGTGTGGCTTGAGCCTTTAAAAAAATTAAGTTATCACCTTACAATTCTAACAAATACTCATTGACGGAGGTCAAATATCAATACAGTTGTGTTTGCCATCATGTATGCTTCCAGAAAAAACATTCTGATACTTTCTATGTAGCACGGTTTTGGAATTTATGCAAATATGAACAAGCAATATTTGACACCTAGAGGCACAGTAGGAGGTAACTGCAGAAATGTCTGGAGGTGCACTCGGCTGTCATTAGTTAACAATTCCAAAACCATGCTACATACAAAGCATTAAAATACTTCATCTTAATGCCTACACAATGGCAAATATATGATATTTGACCTCTGGTTAGTGTGGGAAAAGATACACTAATTGTTGTTCATATAGTATTTATTTATATTGCCATAAATTTCACAGTTTTTGTAAATATTTTGGCAACCAAATAGCACACACAGAATCGCTTAGCCTAATAGGAAAGTTCTCAGCTGCGTGAACAGAATTTGGCTGACAGTAAATACGCAACTTGAGTAATTGTTGAGACATTGTAAGTTGCATACAAAATTTTACAAAGTGCAAACTTAATAGTTATTGCTCTGTAGCAAAAATAATAGACTGCCCTGTAAACAAACCATGCACAAGAAACCAGCATACGAAAAAGAAGAATATATTCCTTGCACGGATCCACAGCCAAAGATGAATTACCCAAGCAGTTGTAAAATACGTCTGTATAGTTTATTAAAACGGTAAGCGCTTTCGCAATCCCTCTGGATCGCTTCCTCAGATCATATCCAAACCATTTAATACAAACCATTTAAATAGTGCATGATTACAAAATCAACCATTAATCAATTAAATATTACTATGACAACTGATTTTTAGTGATTAACAAAAATACAAAGTTAAAAATATTTCCTAAAACACCGTCAAAATAAAATTATATATGTAAAATATAAACAACAAAACAACAAATATATATATACATTTATTTCCTTAATTTTCTGTCTTTCAGGACGGACTTCAGAGAGATGTAATCGTTCAACCCTGTTTTTTTGGGATCACCCTTCCTAATTTCCTCTGTCAATCTATCTATAACTAAAAACTAAAAAATAATGATTCTCCCCCT
This sequence comes from Protopterus annectens, assembly GCF_019279795.1. Taxonomy (NCBI): domain Eukaryota; kingdom Metazoa; phylum Chordata; order Ceratodontiformes; family Protopteridae; genus Protopterus; species Protopterus annectens. The sequence goes on along the minus strand of NC_056736.1, from coordinate 238,615,278 downwards.
AATTTAACATATGTTTACCTACTGCACTGTATTCTAAACCTTTTTGAAAACAGTAATAACAGTGCAGCAGCTAAACATATGTTAAAAGAGGGAGAGGATCATTATTTTTATTTTTAGTGTGATCTTGAGAATAAAACTGAATGGAAAGAACTCAGGTGGGTTATGTCATTAGCAGCACACAAAGAACCAGGGTTGAACGATTGCATCTCTCTGAAGCCTGTCCTGAAAGATCTTTGGCTGTGGATCCATACATGGAATATAGTTTTCTTTTTAATAGTTACTGCATTTACTGCTACTTATAAAATGTAGTTTAAGACTTAGAACCTAAAGAATGCTACCGTCATGAAAATAGTTTGTGTGGAAGAATTTGCCATTTACACGTCTTTATTAAGCCCTGTGGTTTCAGAGATATGAACATTTGTTTAAAAGTGAGGACATAATTTGATTAATTAAAAAGCTTATATTCCACCTGTTGGAAGATACAGTGCAAACATCCAGAGCTCCCCTTGGAGGGAATGAGCAAAGTCATTGGTTGGTTTGCAATGCCCCCTCTAAAGTATATTGTGGTTATTATCTTTCTTACTACCATCCATATCACTATTAGTACTATCCCAGGCACATTAGTCTAGTATTATTAATTTTTGAAATTACAAAGTTTTACTTTCTAGAGTTTTCATAGTAGCACTTTATGTAGATATGTCATGTATATATATATATGTATATATGTTGTATATAGTTTTTATTTTTCTCTTTTGCCTTTTACAGCCTATGTTTTTTTAAGAGGAATACAATGCATATCTAACTCATTGACTTAAACGTATTTTTCATATTGTACTTAAATCTTTCCTGCTTGTATGGTCATGTCCTACTGTTCATCGCCTTTTTTATAAACCAATAAAAAAACTATTGGAGAAAAAAACTGCTGCACTATAGGGATGCAGAGTGAAAGCACTACTTTGAAAGAGTTACTGTATCAGTTCTTAGGCTGCTGGATGTGATGAACTAGAAGTTCCTATGTGGTGAGTTGAGATAATTCCTGTCTGTAAACTGATGTTTTTGTATAGTGTCATAGTTTCCATTACAGCTGTATGTCAAATTATTATTTCATGTCACTTTATATTCCTATCATACGTTTATCTGCAAACATCAGTATTTATTTCCAGTTACCACATTTCATGAACTTGGTATTTCAATTGTACAGTAATAAGCCATTAGTAAAAACATTCCATCCCCAGCAGGGAGATCAAGTAAACCCCCCCTTAACATGCTTATGTCTTTTTTATACTCTCCTAACCCTTCTTGCTCCCTACAGCAAAGATGTTATTGTTCAGAGGATGACAGAGTAATTGTGAGGAAACAGCTTGCAGTATGAATGGAAAGAGCTCAGATGGATTATGTAATTAGCTGCACACAAAGCTTACAGAAAAAAGACTGTCCAGAATATCCCATAAACAAAACTCTTTTGTTCTTTGTCTCTCCATCTCTCATTCTCTCTTGCCACATTCTGTTTCAGTAAGTTGTTACTGTCCTTTCAAGGGTTCTAATCCTGACATATTTCAAACTGTTACTGATGTATGTCAAACTGTTACTATTTTACGTGTAGTTTTTGCCTGCATGTAGTTTTCAGCCATCATTATCCTTCTTTTGCCATAATCAACTTGCTCCCTACCTCCCTTTCTGCCTGTGCATGTCTCTTCCCCCTTCGGTGTCATTAGTCTGTCGCCTGGGCAGATAATCAGGTGGTGTAGAGGGAAAAAGCCATTATTATGACCCAAGTGATCTGGGTTTGATTAGTATCTTGAGTGACTGACTCTGCAACAGGGAGAGATGGCCAAACCCATACTGTGGTAGGGTGGTGCAGGGGTTCCTCCAGATGATGTTCCCTGGTGGAGACCAGAGGCACTGCCAGAGGATGCATATTCAGAGTGGGCAGTGGGGCTGGCTGAGCTGCATGGAGGCATAGTTATATGTCACAGATTCCCACATTGCACAGCCCCTCAGGGCTGTACCACTCTACCACAAGGAAAGGGGGAATAAAGGATAGTCCAAATGGAGGAGGTGGTAGACCAAGCACAGACAAGGCATAAGGACTGGGCCAGTAACAATGCAGGAAGAGTGGAGGGATAAAATGGCAAAGGAAAAAAAAAACACATAGTCACAGTACAAATTTTTCTGTGGCTCTGGCTGTTGACACTGTGCTCTCTAGATTGTAAATAGGTAGGTGGTTTGAATCAGGCTGTAGCTGACTAGTATATGGTTGTGTTTCTGTGCCATGCTTTGTAAAAAAAGGCTTTTAATTCATATGGGATGTATATCTCTGTAGTGTTATTGTGCTCTTCAACCACTTGCTATCCTTTTTAACAGAAATATCACCCTATTAAACAATGGCGATGTCATCCACTCAGATGTGTACTTTCATACTTGTAAACCAACATCTGGAGTGGCACATGTGATTCAGACAGTATTCTGCACCCTGTTATTTTAGGTAGTCTATTCAATTCCAGGCAGTATTCCTTGGAATCAGTTGTGTCACTATGACTGCGAATATGCATGCAGGTAAGAATATTGTCATCCGCATGTCTGATGTGTGCAAGTATAGCTTGAGATTCCTCTTAACAAAAACTTCTGCTCATATTTCACAGACAATGCTTTAATTAGTACTGATGATGCTGATGAAATATGGGTTCTCTAACATACATAGCAAAGCTTTTACTGTGGCATTAGGAAATGTGACAATGTTCTGTATGCTGTTGCCTTAGTAAGGTATGCATTTGAATCTGTGATTGTCTACACATTGTGCATGATTGCCATTCTACCATCAGAGTGATGACTGCATTATCCATCTTATGCCTTTGGGTATACATAGCATCAGGCAATGTTGTGTGAGAAACAGACATGTAGCAACAGTCTTTTAAATTATTTATAAGCTCACATATCCCTTGCAGCAAGAAAATTAAGCTATGCCTTCAAATCCCCAAATATCTCACAATTGTAGCAGCAATTATATCACAGCAAATTTATTCTAAACAATATTATATAGCTTCTGTCACCATATATTCAGATGTTCAAAACACACGTTGACTGACTTGAGCTTATACTGTCATGCAGCAAAGATAAAAAAAACACAGTTATAATGTGTACACTTACAATCGGCGAGGCCTTCCCCATTCCTGCTATCTCAAAAAAATTGTTTGCAACACAATAATTTGATTTATGTCACAGTTGTGTTAAGGCTTCTACTGTAGAGCATGAGATTCATACAAGTCATTAGCTAATAGACTTACACTGCTTGCTGCTCAATTACACTAAAGGACAGCTTTACATGAATTCACTGGCATTACATAAACAGCAATGCATGAAGTTATTATTATCCATCTGTACATTGGACACATCTTGTGATTTCATTGCAGTGACTCAGTGATTCTGGGAATGTTGTCATGTGAGTGCTTCTGTGGCACATGCATTTAGTACTGACTTGGATAGCATATCTAGAAAGAATATGGTTCAATTCTGGGACAGTGTGTGTACAAAACAAAGAAAAAAAACTTTCTTAGCCAAGAAAATTAGTATTGGACTGCTCACAGTTGTGTGAACATTAACACAGGTACCTCCTTGCCATAATTCTCACAAATTAATAATGTCAAAATTATCATCAAACGTTAATTCATACATTAATTTCAGTTATCTCAGACAAGCTCCACTGCTATCCCCTGCAGCAGAAAATGTCAGTTCATGTCCGCAGAGTGTGTAGTATGATATGCTGGGGTTTGAATCTTGTATCATCTGTCTGTCAGATAACTGTGTTAGACAGGAGTGGCTTATGCAAAGAAAGTATTTATGGCACAGTCAGAGGGCTATACTTTTGTGGCATCACCCTCCAAGGTAGGGGATCCATACTCATTACACTAGAGAAATGCTGTAAGCCCTTAAAGCAGTGGTGTGTATAACCTTTTTGTGGGGAATTCTTAATGCATCTGTGGGTGACCTCAAAACATCATAAGTCATTACAAGTTAACAATAGGTACAGGTGACGGGCATTTTCACTTAAGACAGCAGTCATGAAATTGCCTGTTTTCTGCATCAACTTTGCATTTAACTTTATTCTGGCTTGCAGCCAGGACTTATTACAAAGTATTGCAGAAAGTTACTACTGTTTAAAAACTACAAGTTATAAACAACTAAGAATAGTTACTTCTGCACCTAAAATTAGAGGTGTGCACAACTGCAGTCATTTAAGTAAGTAAGCACATGCTAGAAAGTTTGTGTCACTGGAGTAAGGCAGTAAGGAGGATTTTTTTTTCACTTTTTTTTAAATTTTCAGTTACTCTCTGGAGACAAATGATGTTGCTTTGAGGGCTGGATGTTGTGCACCACTGCCTTAAAGGGTGTTCTTCATGACTCAAATAGTATGCCTATTTCTGTGGAGTAAATGGTTGATACGTTGCTTTCTGATTTTTGCCTTGGCAGGTGTTTAAGTCTGTCAAGATGCAAATGTTGAGTATATCATTGACTACTCACAGGTATTACTCATTTTTCAAATAATAGAGCATGTCTGCATCCAAACATTTATATATTGCTGCAATTCTTTTCTACTCACTGAATAGCTTTATAACACTTCTTACTAGATGGCATGACCCATGATCATCAGAAAGTGCAACTGGGCCTTTGTTAGGGCATTTTCTTATATAGAAATCCAAACTGGGAGTAAACAAACATGGCTCTCTTGATATTAAATAAAAGACAAAACTTTTATTCAGGTACAAACTAGTGAGTGCTTTCGAGCCTCCATGTTTGTTCACTCCCAGTTTGGACTTTTGTTACTGTATTTTGCTTTTTTTGGAAGAGCTTCATCCCCAGCTTCTTTTGGATTTGTGTTTTGACATTTTCTTATATGTTTGCGTTGCTTACCTGCTGTTATGGCAGTGTTCACTGCAATTTATTATGAGCATTGGCAATATAAACATGTAGAAGCTGTTCCACATTTACAACCAGAGATCTTGAACTAATGACATGTCATCAGACCTGTATTGTCATTTGTCATTTGTGTATTTTCATTGTTATTATATTACTGTTTAGGATTTACATGAATATACAACACATGCTTGTCTAACACAAGTTTAAAGGTAACATACCCCTTTCTATGGGAAAATGACAACAAATGTCAAAAACATGACCATTATTGCTCTGCATGATACAACAGCCATAGGTTCATTTTTTTTTTGTTTATGCATGGTGACATGGAAAATACAGCATTGCTATCAGTCAGCACAAATAAATTCCCCTCTATGTACATCTCATATGTAATAACTGCATACTAAGCAACTTTGTGAGTTTAATGCATTTGATTGCATTCTCTGAGTATATTTTGCCCTTTTACATTTTCTGCACTAATTTGATTATATTCTGTGTATATTCTCCCGATTTTACTTCCCCTACATCTTTATTCTTTCAATCACCTTGCCCTTAAATTGTATAAGCTGTCTCCATGTGCTTGCTTAATAGGTTTGTCTACAGGTATGACATTTTGTGTGCTTAGACTTCCTGCACCTTTTCATGACTAACAACACTTCTGCTGGCCAGGAGAAGTCACTTATAAATGTGCAATTGAGATGAGCAGCATGCATATTTAATGACCTCCACTGTTCATCACGCTAATACTGTTAAAACATGTATGCTTTGCTCGAAGCCTACATGATTGTTAATGAATTCCAGGGATTTTCTTTAAAGATAATATCATATTTCAGCAGTAGAGAAAAAAGTATGTCATTATTTTATGAAATGTCATCCAACATCAGTCCTAAGTCGTTTCTGTCCACTTCTTTTGCTAGATACTGGCTAGGTTTATAAAGGCCCTGGTAGTCTTTATCCGATTGTGTAAATATGAATCTATGAACCAGTGAATATCTCTGTGTATGTCTAGTTATCTTTATCTCTGTACTAACATTGGACATTTGCTATTCTGATAAAAAATGATACATCCGTTTCATCCATTGCTATATGGCTATAATAAATATATACGCATGATATTAAAATAAATTTAAAAAATCCACATTTAATATAGCCAAAATAGCCTTCGGAGTTAGATTATAAAGTGATAGCATATTTTATGTAGTAGGACACTTTTTTTGTCTATCTGAAATACAAGTTGCTATAAACTGCCATACTATGACTGTGCATTACAATTTTGTTGTAAAATGCATCTTTACAGATCTGACAAGTTTTACTTTTACTCTGACTCAGCAACATAATAATCCCTTCAGAGATTTCTGTACATTATGATGGCTGCCAGTTCTTAAAGCAAAAAGTGTTTTACCATGATGGTGATTTCATGTTAAACCTTTGGTGATGATACAGGAGACCTGCTTATTTTAATAATTCCCTATTCAAATTTCAATAGTAACAAAGTAGAGATGCTTTTTATTCTCCATGGCGATCTACTTTCTCCATCTCATGCTTGCTGATATCGACTAAATCTTATTAATTTGCTTAAATGTTATTAATAATGATTAGCAATAATGCTTCATTATCATGAATCCCCTAAAAGAAAATGCTTAAGCACATGTTGTGTTCTTTAGACAAAGTATGAAACTTGCTAACAATCTGACTTTTGTTCATCACTTTTGTTACAAATTACAATTCCGTGCTTTCTGACAGCATTTATTTGTTGTGAATATGCTGGTGATAGTCTACTTTTAAATATAGGAGTCAGATGTATATGTGCTGTGACACAGAAATGATGGTGCAGAGCCATAAGTAGACAAAATGCTAACACACACACACACACACACACACACACACACACACACACACACACACACACACGCACACACACACACACACACATATATATATATATATATATATATATATATATATATATAAAATAAAACACTTGCAAAAACTTTGAACATTGTAATGGAATGTATTGTAATGTAATCATAATTTATGGCCTGTTAATGCATATGTGATAATTATATTGTAATGTAAGGTAGCAATGCAAAGTTAGCTGTATTTGAGATAAGGTTATTTAGTGGAGACTGGCATGCAAGCTGAAGAATAAAGTGTGGAAAGAATCATTCACCCATATCTATATTACTAGTTATACACTGTTAGAATGCTGACTATGATGTAAGCAATGAGTTTTTTTTTTTTTTTAATCTTTAAAATCTATACTGCACACTGCATGGCTTCTATGTACAAACATAGTGCCGTAGTGCACTTCATCAGCAAAAAAGCAATAACCATTCCAGTAGAATTCATACTCTATTCAGTTATATATAGCGATGACTGAATGCCCCATGGCATTCTTCTGAAAAGATTGATTCCCTTTATATCAAACACAATATTACAGATTTGCAAAACACATTAATGTTAGAATTTATGGATTCAGACAAGCATCTCTTTGAGCTCGCCCTTACCATGCCAATCAACAATATTACATATGTGCCTTTTGCATCTGGAAAAGTACACATTTTTGAACTTATTTAGTAATATCTATTCAGACACAAATGCATGGAAACTAGCAAAACCAATGAGTTAACAAACTTCAGTGCCACTTCTTATTTTATTGCTGCAGCAACACCAGTGTTCTTCTCTTATTTAATCATCGGCAGACTCGACACTCTCAAAGTGCACACAGCATATCTTATATATCTTGTAGTGATACATTTATGTCCCTCTGTTTATTCTGCAAATGTCTCTGGCATAATATTTGCTTATTAAAATTAAACAGAACCCTTAAAATGCAAACTTACTTTACTTATCTATAGATACAGCAAGAAAATGTGTAAATTGGAGATAGAAGTATACCCTTACAATATATCAGTCATTATAGCTTAATGAATACTGAAGAGTAATTAAATAAAAAAATAGTCTGCTAGATGACTTTATCAGGTTTACTTGGTGCTTCTTTCTTTAATGCAAACTCAGTTCATAGTTATACCAGTTTTTTTCCAGTAAACAGCATATGCACAGAATGCTTTGCTTTCTCTCCCAGGGAAATTTCCCTTAATATTGTAGCATGATTTATCTTTTGATGCTAAGTTTAATTAATCAATTACAATTGTGTGGGTAGCAAAATAAAGCATACGCTTATTTGACATATGCTCTAAGGAATGTGACTTGTCATGAAGTACTAAGGCTCCTAGAAAGAAAAACAAAAAGCTGAAATTATTTAAAGTAAAGATGACCAGCTGACAGGAATATGCAAGAACAGAAGCACACAGTACATGACTAAAAAGTCATTTATGTAGAAAAATGATAGAGCTTGGGTAGTACATGCCATTATATACACAATAAAACAAAGAAATAGAGGAGCAAAGAGGATGAGATAGCAGTAGAACAAATCTATTTTTCCTCAGTGGAACTAAATTTTGTTCTTTTGTCTATGTCATGAATTATGTAAAAACAATTTTGAAGCTGCATATATAAGAACAATGCCTGTGTGGAGAGAGGGAGGTATCTTGACCATGGTCTGTTTTGCATTTAAAAACAAATGGATAGGATAAAGTGTGGAGTTAGAGAAAACATAGCTTTATGAAAAGTACATAAACAAACCAGAAATTATAAATATGTATAAAACAGAAATGGAAACATCTGTCAAGTTATTATTCAGCAGTGATATTGTGTACTATTTAGACATAATGAACCTACAGTAGAAACTGGAAAAGTGCTGGATATGAGTCTAGGAACTCATAGTGAGCCATGCCACTTTGAAAGTGACCTGCCAAGATGAAGAGGTCATGTTCTTACATTTATCGTCTTTGTACATTGATCTGCGCATTCTTCTTCATATTCTTCCAATATCTTATATGGAAAAATTAGTAAAAGTGCTAGGAGGAAAACTTACTGTTAATTGTACAGTAGAAGATCGGTGCACTTAATACTTTAAGTGCACAATGTGCTCTGGAAAAGGTACACCAGCTACAGTCATGTGACACTGGGAGACAATAATAGCTACACAAACAACCTACTTTTCTAGAGACTAGCAACCATATCTACTTCTAGCGACAGGCTATATATATTCTATACCATTCAAATAATGGTTAACTAATAAAACAAAAAGTATAATGTCTGCATCAAAAGGAAATGAAAAGCAACTAAAACAGTATTCCACTTGAAGATCAAATCAGTGGAAATGTTACTTTTAAATGAAATGCACAAATAAGTACATTTATTATTTTGTGTTGCATACTGAACAGAGGTAGAAAGGCCTGGTAACTGCTTATTTACCAGTTAAGCAATAAGGTGCCATTTAATTACAACCTTCATGAGTACTGTTACTTAAATGCAAAAGCAGAAAAAATCATAAAATTAATGTTAAATGTATGAGTGTCTAGCCTCATTTGTGTTCTGTCTAGTTAATTGCTAGAATATGGCTTCATAAGGGAATTCATTTTTTTTCCATTTCCACCCTTCCATTTCCTTAAATATTTAAGTTTCCTAGAGCTGGAAAGTGCTCACTAATTTTTTCCAAGAGGTGTATTTGAACCAGTAAAAACATCTTTGGAAACTGCAATTGTTTGATTCATGATATTGCAAATTGAATTGCTAATTGCCTGCCTAGAATCATGCAACTTGAGGTGTCAGTGGTTTATAAGGGGTATTACATTGAACTGATAATCACTGCTCACATATGTGTTTGTGATATAAAGCTTTCAAGTAAAGAAGGAAGCAGGAAGATACTTTGAGAACATATAAGATACAGTAGGCAAATGCATGGAAAGAGATCACAGCTTCCTGAAGCATAATATATATATATAAGGGTTATTTTAAATTGCAGTTCTCAGAGATTGTATAACATCTGTTAAGGACAAATTGCCTTTAGATTTTTATTTCTTTTCTTTTATGTTGTAAAAAAGACATAATATCTAGAACTGATGTGAAAAAAGAGACTAAAGCTCTGGTGTACTATGTAGAGTGGAGTGTGTAGTATCACTAGCATCTGGTGATGCAGAGGTCACGCAACTCATCAAATGTTTTGTAACTTCTTATAGCAAAACCTGTTCCTATCTTACAGTAACACATATTATGCAAATTATATACCTAACTCATAGATATTTATTTCCTCTCTTGACTGATCTCTATGCACAGTCCTTCCCTCCTTCCTTCACTCTGCGCACACACACACACACACACACACACACACACACACACACACACACTCACACTTGAGTGTGTGTGCATGTGTGTGTTTATGTCTTATTTCTTAACCATTATTTCTAAGAGGTATACATATATATGTGAGTTAGTGTGTGCATGTGTGTATGTGTATCTGTGCCAAAAATAATGATACATAAAAAAATATGTGCTACTGACAAAGAATAATGACAATGAACTATCTGTAACAACACAAAGTGGTGAGTGGTTTCACTCCTCACAACTGACTATATATGTTGTTGTAGCTGAAAACTGAAAGATTATCGCCACAGTAAAAATGAAGTGTGAGTGAATGTTTTGTTGTTTTCCAGCAGTCTGTTAACATTGGATTGCATTGCAATGGGAAAGGGAATTTGCCCTTAACCCGCTATTGTGCAATTTTGGAGTTAGTATATATGATTTGAGGGGTGGTAGTGATTTTAATGTTTGATCAGTCTTATTGTCCAGTGTTTCCAGTTTGCTGATACATATATATATATATATATATATATATATATATATATATATATATATATATATATATACACACACACACACACACACATGTATATATATATATATATATATATATATATATATATATATATATATATATATATATATATATATATATATATATATATATATATAGGAGATAGATATAGATGGATAAAGAAAAATACGTGCAAACAGATTCATACATGTATGAATAGATAGATTGATAGTGACAAAGACATTGGAACGGATTTACGAAGGCTTGCATGGAGTTGTAGATTAGAGTAAGACGTCAGACAGCCAATATGTCTGCCGAGCGATCCAGCAACAGCCGGCAGGGGCATGCATGAGAGCTTCTAAAGCTACTCTTGCATGGACAGCGTCATGGTATGTAAATTACCTCATTTGCTGCTGAAAGCTATGCAAATGAGGTAAATTTACAATCCAGGAAACACTAACCTGTCCATGGAAGAGTAGTGTTATTTGCAGAAATGTACTCCGTTGGTAACGGAGTACCGTTCTGCAAATTGCTAAACGGAGCAATGACAGCTCCAAATAAATGATGCATCCAGTTGAGGAAGCATGCCTATGGCCAAATATAAGGCCATTGGCATTTTTAAATGTTTAAAATTATTAAAATCTAATTTTGTTTTCCCGATCTCTGATGTTTAAGCATAGCGCAGTGCCACACAAATGTGTGGCGCTTAACAAAACAATTAAATAATTTCAAAATAGCTAAAAATAGGCATTTTCACTAAAAAGCTTATCCTGCCATGCAGGTGAATGGCAGGCTGAAAACAACATGGCCACTGAGTACTGGTTGCTATGGGGGGGAAACTCAGTTTGAGAGATGTAACCAAGCATTAGTAGGCAATCCTATGCAAATGAGGATAGGGATAGTGAATCCCAATTTTCCCCAGCATGTGAGCCATGTCCCAAGAGTGTAAGTGTAGGAGTAGGTGAGTAGTAGAGTAGAAGATAGGTGATATCATGAGGGGGTATGTCAGAAAGGCTGTATGCTTATTGGAGCACAGTGTCCTGTGTTTGCCCTGAATTGCTCAGGATTGCAAGAGGCGTGTCTACAGTCGTCCTTTTTGAAAACCAGAAACCAAAGGTGTACGCCATGAAAATATCTAAAATTTCTTGCAAACGGGCACACAGAGTGTGCATGCATGTGTGCCCGTGTGCGCGTGTTTGCGCTTGTTTGCACAGCGCTGCCCCGGGTTGGAACAGAAAGGGAAAAGGAAGGAAAAGAAGTAGTAGGACGTTAACCAAGGAGAACTAGCAGAGTTGCCAGGTGAAAATATCTGAAATTTCTTGCAAACGGGCACACAGAGTGCGCATGCGTGTGTGCCCATGTGTGCGTGTTTGCGCTTGTTTGCACAGCGCTGCCCCGGGTGGAAACAATAAGGCAAAAGGAAGGAAAAGAAGTAGTAGGAAGTTAACCAAGGAGAGCTAGCAGAGTTGCCAGGTGAAATCAATCAGAATAAGCCAATTACACAGGCAGCAGACTAGCCCAGCCCAGCCCAGCACTTTAAACTCTGCAAACAACATTCTTCCCTGTTTTTTCCCAAAACTCTGCAACACTGCAGTATACAAAGAGGGAAAGCTTAAAAACTTTAAAGTCAGACAAAATGTTAGGGGCTGCTCTTGCTATAATAAACCAACATGTGCAAGGTGCTGAGGGTGGTGATGTTGTGAATGCTGCTGAGCAACCCACAGTGAGGAGACGGAGAAGAGTGTACAGACCCAGGGTAACCTACTAGGGGCTACATGAGCTGGAGATAGTGGTGCGCTATAGGGTGGACAGAGACCTCCTGCAGCGAATTGCTGAGCTGTGCCGGCCATGCCTCACACACAGAACCAACAGAGAGGAACCCATCCCAGTGGATACCAAGGTATGTGTTGGCCTAAGAATACTAGCTACAGGTACCTTCCAGAGACCAACTGGTGATATGATGGGGATTTCACAGACATCAGCATCCAGGGTATTGCACCAGTTCCTGGATGCCATGTCAGCATGCATCAGTGAGCACGTATATTTCCCCAATTCCTGTGAGGCATTGGGCAGCAATATGCATCTTTTCCACCAAATAGCAGAATACCCTGAGGTAGTGGGTGGAATAGACTGCATGCACATACACATGAAAGCACCACGCAATGAGCTGCGTAGGGTCTACATCAACTGCAAGGGCTTCCCCTCCATCAACTGCCAGGTTGTGTGCTATGCCCAGGGCATAATAATGGATGTGTGTGCTGGCTGCCTTGGAAGCTATCACGATTCCCACATCTGGCATCTGATGCAGCTGTACCAGAGATTTGCTAGTGGGGACATCCCTGACGGTCACCTAGTGGGGGATACTGGATACGCACTGGAGCTGTGTCTGATGACACCCATCAGAAATGCACACCCGAACAAGAACTCCATAATGAGGCACATGCACAAACAAGAAACATTATTGAGCGTATGTTTGGGATGCTCAAGTCACAGTTCCGGTGCCTGGACACATCTGGTTGAGCCTTGCAGTACTCACCAACTACATGTACCCAAATTGCCAGGGTATGTGGCATGCTACACAATATGATCCTGTGAAAACAGCTGCAGCAGGAACAGCATGGGGAAGGGCCAAACAGACCCCCACCACTGCCAAGGCCTGCACAGGCACAGTGTGACTCAGAGGAGGACCAATCTGAGCCTGCCCCAGTAGGCAGAAGGAGGCATGCCCTGGTCTTGGCAAAGAGGCAACACATAGCACATACACTGACTCTGTAGGAACCCTGGAAATGACACCTCTCTCTGACTTGCACATACAGTAAAAGGGATGCCTAACTTGACACTACTTGTTTTCAAACATGTACAGGGAGTGTACTAAGTGCATCTGACATAGGCAGCCCTGCAGCACCACCTGAGACATGAGTGCCCTATTTTAAGCAATATAAATCACTGCTATGCACATTTTACCAGTACTGAGCATATTTAAATACAATTGCGTATTGCGTGTAGCTGTACACCGTGCTAACCAGTGCAACGTAGGGCAACGTTGAGCAAAGTTGGGCAAAGTTGGGCAAAGTCGGACAAAGTCAGGCAAGGTCGGGCAAAGTTGAGCAAAGTTGGGTAAACACGCTCACGCCTGCTTTACTGTTCATTAAGAAGTCTGGTCTTCCCAGCAGGAAAATAAAAAGCAGTGATAGGGCTCGAACTCAGGATACTGTGCACTATAGTCACAGTACTGAACCACTAAGCCATGACAGCAATTCACTGTTACCGACACAACTTAACTCACTCACACATACCAGTTGGGGGGGGGCACATACCTACCAGTCACAGCCAGCAGGACAAATGTAGACAAACGCAAACACAAACAAATGCTGTATCATGCCCTCTGAAGAGGCATATGAGTAATCTCTCCCCAGGCCTATGCAGACAGATAACAGCAGGCCAGGCAGTGTGATGTGGTTTGGGTAGGCTATGAAGTCAGAAACTAATAAGCGTGTAATTGGAAGCTAAGGTCTGTAGTGCAGTGGTATGCCTCAAGCCAGTACGATAGGCAACAGTACAGACTGAAATGGAGTACCTGACATAGAGCAAATGTGTATAAGTGTCAGGTGAACCCTTCATCCTATGTACACCCACAGTAACAATCAGGTGTTCCCCCCGGGTAGAAATGTACAAATAATAGCTGTCCCCACTGTATGTAGAATGACTCATGGAAGCCCTGCAGGCACACTGTACTTCCTGTCGATGTACAACACATAGGTGAGCCCTGAAGTAAAAACCAACTTGATTTTCACACACATATAGTATATATGCTCATACTGGGCATGCTCACACACTTAAACAAATTTAGCAAATTTCAGTCAGCAACATACTGAAAGGTCATACTGGGCATGCTCACATACTTAGGCCATGTCTGAGTACAGCAGTGGGCCACACATATCTGGCAGTTGCAGTTCTTACTCCAGACACTTGTAACTATTCACCAATCCTGCCTTGTGCACATACTGATAGGAAAACAGACCCATATAATATATTGGACACCTGTCATAATCAAACTATGTACTCCAAGTACTTAAGTTGTTCAAAGAAAGTGAAAAACCAAAGAAGATCAATAATACTCTGATCAGTATCATCAAGAAATAATGAGCACTCCTAACATTATCCAAGTCATGGTCAAAGAGTCCATAGAGAACCATGACGCCTTCTTTCGCTATGTCATAAATATCAATGTAAACTCATATATGTTCTGAGTCAGTGCAAACTGTAAATGAATACATGTACATGACTGACATTGCCAACATCTCATCAGACAGGTTTGTACATATTTACCCCCTTCTCACTGACAAAAGGGCCCATTATCATACCTGAAGATTGTGAAAACACAGAAATCACATATACAATGGTTAAATAGCTCTTTCCAACCCTAAAAACACAGCAAGTATGGGAAAACATGGTTTCCCTAGCTGTGTCATATGTGAACTCCAAAACAAACAAACCCTGTACATGAACAGTCTGTTGAGACTCACCATCTGTACAGGATATGAAACTGTTGAATGAGTTACAGCAACGTTTGGCACACTGCATGAGTGTTGGTGCATAACAGACCATGAGTACTATTGTCTTATAAGCCTAATAAGCCTGATGTGCAAGGCCATGGAGTCCGTCATTATGGAACTCATAAACAGAGCTATTGAGAGCCTACAAATACTCAACCCTACCCATTTTGGTTTGGTCAGGGGCAGATCATGGTTCTTAAACCTGCTAGACAGTTTTCAAGGCAGTCACCCAGGACATGCATCAATGAAATGAGCTGCACATGGCCTACATAGACCTTGAAAAGCCCTTTTCCAACATCCCACACACATGTTGTATCCACAAAATGAATTACCTGTGCATAAACACGTATTTCATCTGATGGATTGCCAACTGGGGCACAGATCGATCCCACAAGGTAAGAATTGTGGTCTCCTGTTCAAGCTGGTAACAACTGCTGTCCCCCATGGCTCAGTCCTGGGACCCCTCCTCTCTTGTGTATACTTTTCAGAAATACAGTCAAATACGAGGGCTATGTTTAGCAAGGTTTGCGGATGACTGCAAAAAGGTTGTCATAATCAATGTTTGGGACAACAGAGACATCCTTAAAATGGGTCTCAGTCAAACAGATGTGGTGTCAAACTTATGGGCTCAAGCTACCATCATACAAATACCACATAGGTGCCCACAGCCTAAATATGGAGGTAATAATAAGGGATCTATGGACACATGTGGATAGTCATCACTACTTCCAGAAACACATTCACAAAGTGGTTAGAAAATGATGCTATATGTTCCCACAAGCTGCCAAGGTCTTTGCATGTAGGTCAAAGGAGGTTCCATGTGTCTGCTGTACAACATGATGGTACAATGAAGTACATATCTACTATCTGTAGACATGTACCTGTCACATAGTCTACTACATACCTATGGGGGCACAGAGAGGGAAAGACGGTAAGGAAAATAGCTCGGGATGTGCAGGACGGGTGTAAGGAAGGTCCATAGCTGCACATTTCTTTAACAGCAACAGCTGTGCATATGGAATAAATTTGGAGGTAAATATGAAACCTTCAACCCCTGAGAGAGGTGTGAGGACAACAAAGTATGTTGTAATGCCAATTAAATTACATTTTATGGGTCCAGGGGACATGTGTGCAAAATTCACAGCTATGCATGGGGCGTAATTTTTTTTGGGGGAGCAGATTGCCCTTTTTTTTTCAGGTAAGTGTGGAATGTGGGATAGGGGAAGTAGGTATATTTGGGGAAGAAGGTTGGAGAGGTAAACAGATAAGACAAACAAGACGCATATAGAGGCGGAATATGACACGTGGCAGGTGAACACCATTGACGGGGAGGGATGTTTGGAAATTGCAAGCCCATGAGCCCACAGATGGCAACAGTGGAACTGAGGACCCCACCCATGAGCAGTCACCACTGCACCTTCCCAGCCCAGAGGGAGGCTGTGCTTGGGGCTGTGTAGGAGGGGCAGGCTGACCCAGGAGTTGCGCCACTCATGCCTCAAGCTAGCATAGAGGTTCTACAACAGAACGCTCAAGCTCTCTATGCACCACGGCTCGGACCGTTCGAAGGGTGATAGGTGGCCCTCCTCCACACATGCTTGCACAGGGGGGGCAAGCCCCATCCCCTGCAGCACTTCCACCCAAAGGTGACACAGGGCCAATGGAGGAGGAAGTCCCAGGCTGGGCACCGGGCCTACTGGTGCCAGGTACCATGACCAGCTGAGGTGGGACAGGTGGGTTCGCTGGGACCGGCCTTCCCATACGAACTATGTTTTGGAGAATTTAATAAAGATATGGGTTAGTAACAGTCAACAGCATTCCCAGTTAGTTATAACAGCATGCAGAAGTATTCTCATTAACCCAATACACCAGAGTTTCAACAGTCGAAAAGCAGGCATAACACATGCATATATAGAACAATAGTGGACATTACAACAGCATGCAGGTTTAATTGATGGCAACAGGCCACCAATATTGTGGTATTTGAACAGGGCGCATGCATATAAATGAATGCAAATATTTATAAACCAATAGGACATATATCCCAGCAAATGTTTTGAGATTAGACTTACCCATTGAGGTATATAATTGCATTTTTTATGCACATACAGTAGGGTGGAAAAGATAGCTCAATTAACAACTTATATATCCTCCTAGTTTACACTACATTCCTATTAACTGCAGTTATATATCCCTTACATGTAATATTACATTACCCAATGTCCCAATGTCCTTCTATTGTGCAATTGGATTTTGCTAGATCATTATATACATGAGCTGTATCTGACATACAAACTGTCCAGGATGCAGATGTTACTGCTACATATTTTGAAAGTTGCTCACACACACTACTGCTGTGATGGTACACTGACAGCTCTACTTTCATATAATTATCTAGATATGTTCAGGTGAAATTATCAGTTATATGTTAACAGCTCCCTACATTTCTGGCAGCACACTGACATTTCTGGGGAACACAGTACCAAGCTACTCATGTGCCAGATTAACCTGTACATGCTGGACATGAACCAACAGTTAAGGGCTATAAATATGCATTAAAGCTACTGGCACTCCCTTTATCCACTTTATATGGGCCTACCCAAGTGTGGGTTAACTAACACTGCTTAATACAGCAGTACTATTTCTAAAATGCAACAGTATAACAACATATCAAAAAAAAAAATCACACAGACGCACTCCAGGAATTATACCTTTATTAAAGAATTATTTCACCTTTATTTATTGGGTTGAAACATTTTTTGAAGGCTCTCTCATTTATTTTATATAACAGTACATGCAGAATAATTATTAAAGAATTATTATACCTGTATTTATTGGGTTAAACACTTTTTTGAAGGCTCATTCATTTATTTTACATAACAGTACATGCAAAATAATTACAAACCTGCCTGGTGATGCAGCCTTTGCAGCCTATCTTCATGGGCTTGCTGATTCATAGCTCGGACACCTGCAGCTGTGAAGTAAATGCAGTGATAATGAGACATACCTATCCATAGTATAGACAAGAATAGCAATTCTTAAATACTTAATACAATGGCTACTTACTTGGTACTGGGGCATTTGCCATCCCACGGGCCTCCTGGATCCACTGGTCAGAGTAATGGTGCCTTACCTGCTCACCAGTCCGAGGAACACCAGTGGCACTGGTGAGATCATGAGCTAGACAGTTCCAGGCCTCCGTTTTGTATTGGGTGCCCTGGTACTGGCCCCGCAGGAGTCTTTCCTCGTGATTGTGGACAAGGAGACAGACCATTACTTTGGTCTCCTCAATGCCCCAACATTGAACTTGAAATTGAGTGCCTTCTCCAACCCCGGCCATGCTGACTGCAGAAGGGAGCTACAACCAGTTATGGCAAGTATTCCCACCTGTGGAGCTTAAATATGCCTCATTTCCCACACTTATTTGTGATTGGCCAGTTTGGAAAAAACTCAGATGTAGGCACACCTGCTTAGCTGATGTTAGCAGTGTTTAATATTCCTGTGATAGATATGTGTCTGTTGAATGGGCCTGTTTATGAAATGTTGTCATGGCTTAGTGGTTATGTACTGTGACTATAGTGCACAGTATCCTGAGTTTGAGCCCTGTCAATGTTTTTTATTTTCCTACTGGCCAGACCTCAATGGTTAAGGTACAGTGAAGGAGGAGTGGCCATGTTTAGCCGACTTTGCTCAACTTTGCCCGACGTCACCCGATGTTGCCCGACGTTGCCCGATGCGCTGGTTAGCTTGGTGCATAGCTACACGCAAACATGTTCTGTTTGCGCTAGTTTGTGCAATGCACAGCTCCGCGCAAAGACATTGTGCTAGTTAATGCAGTGCTCAGCTATGAGCAATTAAATATAAATATGCTCAATACTGGTAAAATGTGCTTAGCAGTGCTTTACATTGCTTAAAATAAGTTATTCATGCATCAGTATGCATAACCATTTCACCTTTCCATATATATATATATATATATATATATATATATATATATAATTCATTCGCTACTACATATAACATTTCCATGCTTTTTACAAAACCTTAAATAATACATGTCAGGAAATATTTTTGTATACAGATTTCCAACAGAAAATGAAAAGTGTAGTGGGGGGACTCGAACCGGGAATGTCTCCTCTTTGTGCGAAGTCTCTAACCACTATGCTATCACACCTAATTTGTATATATTATTCTTATTATCCTCTTTGGTGTCTAAACTGCTAACTGTAGCTAAGCAATGGGCAAACCCGTGCAAACATGTGCAAATACGGGCAGCTATATCGGAAATGAAAAAAAAATTTTCTTTTAATTTTTATATTTGTACAGGGTTTACTATATGGGGGAGTTTAGTGTTAGAATGTACACATGTGAGCGGACTCGCTCATGTAAATAGACATTTCCCATGTTTCAAACTTGCAGGGGCGTGGATTTTTGGACTGATCGGCAGTCAGACATGCCCCCTACACTCGTCCACGCTCCGTGTTAGTTTTAGAGTTGAGGCAGCGCGCCCTCATTAATATGCATGGCACGCTGCCATCTTACTCTTAGACTGGCTCTTCCGTGTAAGACTAATTTAGTCTTACACGGAAGATTAGTGAATCCTGGGGATTGACATAAAATACAGATATAGATATAGATTAAAGCTAGAGATGAGTAAGGAAAGTGATGCCATCCTGAAACACAATATTGTTTACTTTTCCTCATTTCAAAGATTACTAAACTTTCTTCTTTCTAACAGATATTGTAAGCCACTCATTCATTTTTTTACTTAGAAAATTCATAAAATTGCATGAGCCTTTATTTTATGAATGCATGCGTTATTTGTCTCATAGTACTTCTATGTAAAATGTATTTTTTTACTTATTTTGTAAATGCAACACGTCTACTTTTTTATACTTTTTTATAACTTGTATTTTTTATAACCTGTATATTTTATAACTTGTTTTTTTTTTCAACTTGTGTTTTACCATTATGTTGGAGCTTTTCTCCTCGGGCCTCTACTGAAAAAGGATATGTATCCAGCTAGACTAGCCCGGTTAACAAATATAAAATAAATAAAATAAATAAATAATGCTTTAGTCTGCTACAAGCTGGGAAGACTCATTATCAACATTATGCATTTAATTAGTATTATTGCCATTGTTTTTATTTATTTATACATTTTGCATTCAAAATTTTGAAAAAAAGAAAAATTTCAGAGCAAGGTGGATGAAGTGATGGAAAGTTTACCCAAGGGTGAGAGAGTGGTTACTGGGTCAGTTTTTAATGGGCATGTTGATGAAGGGATGAGTAGGTAATTGGTAGGTATGGTGTTAAGGCTAGGAATGCAGAAGGTCAGATGGTAGTGAATTTTGAGAAAAACATGGACATGGCTGTGGTTAATACACATTTTAAAAATAGGAAAGAGCATAGGGTGATGTACAAGAGTGGAGGAAGATGCACACAGGTGGATTATATTCTATGCAGGAGGGCCTGTTTGAAGGAGATTGGAGACTGTAAAGTGTTGACAGGGGAAAGCGTAGTTGGTCAGCATAGGATGTTGGTCTGTAGGATGTTGTTGGCAATCAAGAAGAAGAGGAGGACAGTGAGGGCAGTACCAAGGATCAAATGGTGGAAGCTGTGAAAGGACGACTGTGAGGTTAAGTTCAGGGAAGAGTTAAGACAGGGGGGGTCTATATTACCATACTGAATGGTAAAAATGTCGAATGCTCACATGAGAAAAAACGTATGAAAACAAACTCGCTATTGTGGGGGCTTCTGCCCCCCACATCCCCCGTTAAATATATATTCCAACTCCGAGGTCACACTACAGTGAGGAAAGGGCAAATATTCCAATCCTCACTCTACTGCGACCCAAAAAAAAAAAGTTTGTTTTCGTATGTTTTCACTCATGTGAGCGTTCAACATTTTTACCATTCAGTATGGTACTATAGACCCAAGACAGGCACTAAGTGGCAGTGAAGAGTTACCAGATAGCTGGGTAGTCACAGTAGAGGTGGTAAGAAAGGCAGCTAGAAACATTCTTGGTGTGGCATCAGGACAGAGTAAGGAGGACAAGGAGACCTGGTGGTACGGGAGAGTATACAGAGGAAGATTTTGGTGAAGAAGAAGTGGGATTGTTAGAGAGGTGAAGAAAGTAGACAGGAGTACAAGGAGTATAGTGAAGAGAGAGGTGACGAAAGCTAAGGATAAAGCGTATAACAAGTTGTATGAAAGGTTAGACATGAAGGAGGGAGCAAAGGACCTGTACCAACTGGCTAGACAGAAGGATCAAGCTGGGAAAGATATGCAGCAGGTTAGGGTGATAAAGGATAAAGAGGGAAATGTATTCACAAGTGAAGAGAGTGTGTTGAGCAGATTAAAAGAGTACTTTGAGGAGCTGATGAATGAAGAGAATGAGAGAGAGGGAAGTTTGCCTGTTTATACAGCTCTGCATTCTAATTAAACTGTTTTTGTGTTGATTAACTGTTTTGCACTTTTAAAAAATTTATTTGTTGCTTAATTTTACCTGTAGGCTAACACACTCAAGTGCGCTAGCCATTTAAAAGCATTTATAGCATTTACTGTCTGTTTTTCCTCTGTTTTCTGCAAAAAAAATCTTGTTTTCCCACCTTACTGAACTAGAATAGTCCAGTCTTCAGAGTTTGCTGATCTCTGGGCTTTGGCTTGGTTCCTGTGCTATTCCATATCCTTATTTGGATGAAGGGAAGCTTCTTTGTTCACCAGTGGGAGTGGGGAGCACTGAGCAGCCTATTTGTCCCTAGAGCAGTGGTTCCAGCCAGAAACTTGTAGTCTATTGGCCATTTTGGGTCAATTCCTAGCTCTTTTCAACCCCCTGCTATAAAGCCCGCTTTAGCGCGCTTTTGCGTGATTTAGCACGAAGTTGCCCATAGAGCACCATCGGGCAGCGCCGGTTAAACAAGGTTAAACTATTTCTGGCTCCGTAAAGTCTGCTCTTCAATTTTTCCCTTAGAACTTCTCTACTTGCAATCTAAACAGTCTGTTCTCTATCTCAAAAGATCAGCAGTTGTTCCTAAAGCATTTTTATATAGGTAAAGTACTTGTATACTAAACAAAGTACTGCATTAGCATCGGGCAGCGCCGGTTAAACAAGGTTAAACTATTTCTGGCTCCGTAAAGTCTGCTCTTCAATTTTTCCCTTAGAACTTCTCTACTTGCAATCTAAACAGTCTGTTCTCTATCTCAAAAGATCAGCAGTTGTTCCTAAAGCATTTTTATATAGGTAAAGTACTTGTATACTAAACAAAGTACTGCATTAGCCTAGAATCCCCTTGAGTACCCATTTCCCTATAGGTCCCTTCTGACTCAGTTACACAGCAAACTTTTTCACTTTTTCTAGCATGTCGAAGGGTCAGTTGCTAGCATCCTCTCCTGTTCAGCTGGTGAATCTGGGCATCTTGAGGCAATGTTACAATTGCCTCATGTACACAGACAACCCACTCCTTCTCCCACAAAACACAAATACATGTGAGAGATGCAACTATATAGCCAAACTTGAGGCTGAGCTCTCTCAACTCAGGACTGGCAAGACCAAACAGGAGGAGAAGGAAACCACGCACACCACAAACCCAGTTTCACATAGAACTATCACAACTGCAAAACAAACACATAAACACACAAAAACATACTTGGAGGCACTGATCAAAAATCTACCAAAACTACAGAGGCCTCCAAAGCAGACACCCAAGCAACTGCCACCTCAAGACATAAGACATGCAACACATAGTTTTCAAAGTCAGTGTGCTAAACAGTCACAGCCCTTAAGGCCAAACACAATGCCAGACACACTTGTTATAGGTGACTCCATAGTCAGACACACTGACGTCCCACTCACCAGACTGAACAAGGAAAAGATCACAGTAAGCTGCCTGTCAGGCGCTAGAATCCGCCACATAACACAAGCACTCAGGTCACTCCACAGCAAGTACAAGTATGACTCAGTCATTGTCCATGCCGGTGTGAACGACCTGAGACGCACCTCCCTGGACTACATGAAAAGAGACATAGAGGAGCTCTCAGATTATGTAGCCCAGGCCGGTATGACCCTGACCCTGAGCAGTATCCTACCCTCACCAAGAATGATGCCACAATACAGAGACAAAATGATCAGCTTTAATAATTGGCTTAATTACTGGTGTCATTCTAAGGGGATCCAATGTCTGTCTGCCTGGGATGACATGCTTGACAAGCCACACTGCTTCGCAAGGGACGGCTTGCACCTGTCACCCCTGGGCTTCCGGATATTGGCAAAGGCTCTTGCCACCCCCATAGTGCCTTTTTTAGGCAAGGCTCAAATGATAAACCTACCACCCTAGAAAACAAAAATGGAGAAAAACTAAGGGTAATACTGCTCAATGCCAGAAGTCTAAACCTCAAGATGCATGCCCTTGAAGCCCTCCTCAGTATGGAGAACATTGATGCCTGTGCTGTGACTGAAACCTGGTTCAAGGCTCCTGAGAGCACCCCAGCACTATCAGGTTATACCTCATATCATGCGTTCCGGCCCCAAAATCCGGACCGAACCACAAAAGGAGGGGGAGTATCCATATTCATAAAGGATACCCACACCTCCAGGTTAGTGGCAACGCACGAAGCATCAGAGACCATCCAGGTGCAATTAACCATAGGTAAAACTGCCCTACAGTTTGTAACATGCTACAGACCACCTTCTCAAACTCAGGAAACCCACACAGCCTTCCTGAAGACACTGGAGAGTATGAATGTCTCTCCAAACACCATCATATTGGGTGACTTCAACTACCCAAACATAGACTGGGAACATTACTCAAGCCCCAACACCCTAGCTCAAAGGTTCCTGGAGTTCATAAACTCAAATGCTATGGAACAACTAGTCACCATTCCCACAAGAGGAGAAAATATACTAGACCTGATCATCACAAACATGGGGACAAAATGCTCCACACCGGAAGTATATCCCTCATTAGTGAGATCAGACCATAAATTAATCTCACTGGAGATCCACATCCCGCCCCCACCCCCAGCAAAAAAACCAAAGTGAAGAACTTCCCAAAAACAAACTTTACACTTCTTAAGACTGGAGTGGTATCCTTCAAGGCCCCCGAGCCAGTGGAAACCACAACCCACGCTGCTGAAACCCTTACAGATGCCTTCTACGAGCACCTCCAGGAATGTATGGATCAAGCAATCCCTAATAAAATCAAGACCCTTTCCACCAAAGGCAGGCGCCCGGTCTGGTGGACCCCAGCCATAAACAAACTCTACAACAAGAGGAGAAAGCTACTACATGACAGAGCAAAATCCCTAAAAGGGAAGGCATCTCTGATCAATACTAGCAAAAAACTACGATCACTCATAAAATCATCCAAGGCCAACTTTGACAGAAAAATCGCTAATGATACAAAAGACAATCATAAGGCCTTCTTTAGCTATGTTAGAAACCTGGGTGGAAACTCCCAGATATGCTCAGAATTAGTCCAAAATGATAAAAAAAATCACTGAACCCACAGACATTGCCAACATACTGGCAGACAGGTTCAGTGCAAATTTCTCCCTCCCCCCCAAAATGAGAAATATCTATCCCACCAGAGTCTAGCCTCCCAAACATCTCAGATGCCCAGGTGGGAGCTGCTCTCTCTAAAGCAAAACACAGCATCAATAGGACCAGACGGTGTCCCCGGCTGTGTGCTACATGAACTCAATGAGGAACTAAACCCACACATAAGGCTGCTGTTTAATCTTAGCCTTACTAGAGGATACGTACCCAAAGAATGGCGTACGGCAACTGTGGTCCCACTCCACAAAGGCGGTGCTTCTACGGACGCTGGAAATTACCACGCCATAAGCTTGACGAGCCTTGTCTGCAAAGCTATGGAGAGGATCATAATGGAACTCATAAATAAAGACATTGGGGACTTACAGACACTGGATCCTACCCAATTTGGCTTTGTCAAGGGCAGATCCTGCCTCTTGAACTTGGTCGACTTTTTCGAAACAGTCACTAAGGCCATTGATGAGGGTAAGGCAGTTCACACAGCCTACCTTGACCTAGCAAAAGCGTTCGACACAATACCCCACTCGGGCATCATAGAAAAGCTCACCAGCTTAGATGTAAACCCATATGTCACAAGATGGGTTGCAAACTGGCTCAAGGATAGAACACACAGGGTTAGAGTTGCTGGTGCCATGTCAGACTATAAGCCGGTCACGAGCATTGTCCCACAGGGCTCAGTCCTGGGCACCCTATTGTTCGGCATTTATTTTTCTGAAGTGCAGGCAAACATAGGGGGATTGTGGCTGACAAAATTTGCAGATGACTGCAAACTGGGCACCATAATTGACACTCCATCAGACACAGACATCCTCCAGAGAGGTCTCATAGAAATGGATAACTGGTGCCAGAGCCATGGCCTTAAGCTAAATGCCAAAAAATGTATAGTCATACCCTTTGGGAAAAACAAGGTAACCCCTAATTACCACATAGATGGTAATCCATTAAACACGGAAGAAGTTATCAGGGACCTGGGGACCCAAGTTGACAGTAACCTCTCTTTTGACACTCACATTGCCAAAGTGGTTAGGAAGACCTTCTACATTGCCCACCTGATCATGAAGGGATTCACATCCAGATCAGGAGAGGTCATTGTACCCTGTACTCTTCACTTATCAGACCAATGATTGAGTACAACGCCCCATTCGAATGTATCTTACCCGACACCTGCAGCAGTTGGAAAGACCCCAAAAGTTCCTCACCAAAAGGATAAAGGGGCTCAAACATATGTCATACGATGCCCGACTGAAGAAACTCCAGCTCTATTCAGTCGCATACCGTCTGCTCAGAGGTGATCTGTGCCTGACATACAAGGCCATGTCCAACCCGGAATTAATGGACATGCTCCACCTCAAAAATCCAAATCCACCAGAGCCACGAGAGCAAGAGACTTAAACCTCAACACGGATATAAATAGGATGTGCTGGAGGGACAGATTCATCACCCAGAGACTCCCTACACTATGGAACAGAATCCCAGTCCATGTGAGGCAGAGCCCCTCACTGACTCTGTTCAAGAGAAATCTTGATGAGTGGATGGGAGATCGTAGGTTTACCCCGGGAATCATCTCTGTATCACTGCTGGACAGAGGCACAGCAAACTAATGGGTATAGTATTCTCATCCTAAGGGGTGGTGAAAGCCACACACACTCTGGCTAGGCTTATAAATGCCCTAGGGCAGATAGCCTAGTATGAACCTATGAACCTATGAACCTATGGATGATGTGGGGATTGTAAATTAGGAAGTGCAATGGATTAGCAAGGAGGAGATAAGGACAGCTATGAGTAGGATGAAGAATGTAAAGACTGTTGGTCCAGATGACATAGTGTGGAAGCATGGTGGAGTTTAAGAGAGATGGCAGTTGGGTTTTTAACTAGATTGTTTAACAAAATCTAGGAATGTGAGAGAATGCCTGAGGAGTAGAAAAGTGTATTTGTACGGATTTTTAAGAAGAAGGGTGGTGTGCAGAGCTGTAGTAACTACAAAGGGATAAAACTGATCAGCCACAGCATGAAGTTATGGGAAAGAGTAGTGGAAGCTAGGTTAAGAAAGGAGGTGATGATTAATAAGAAGCAGTATGGTTTCATGCTGGGAAAAAGCACTACATATGCAATGTTTGCTCTAAGTATGTTGAAGAAGAAGTATAGAGGTCAGAATGAGTTTCATTTTGACTTTGTGGACTTAGAGAAAGTGCATGATAGGGTGCCTAGAGAGGAGTTGTAGTATTGTATGAGGAAGTCAGGAGTGTCAGAGAAGTATGTAAGATGGGTACAGGATATGTATGAGGGTAGTGAAACAGTGGTGAGGTCTGTGGTGGGAGTGACGGATGCATTTAAGGTGGAGGTGGGATTACATCAAGGATCAGCTCTGAGCCCTTTATTATCTGCAATGGTGATAGACAGGTTGACATATGAGATCAGGCAGGAGTCCCCGTGGACTATGATGTTTGCAGATGACATTGTGATCTGTAGTGAGAGTAGAGAACAAGTTGAGGAGACCCTGGAGCGGTGGAGATATGCTCTAGAGAGGAGAGGAATGATGGTCAGCTGGACTAAGACAGAATATATGTGTGTGAATGAGAGGGAGCACAGAGGAATGGTGAGGATGCAGGGAGTAGAGTTGGCAAAGGTGGATGAGTTTAAATATTTGGAATCAATAGTTCAGAGTAATCATGAATGTGGAAGAAATGTAAAGGAGAGAGTATAGGAAGGATGCAGTGGGTGGAGAAGAGTGTCAGGAGTAATTTGTGACAGATGATTGCCAATAAGAGTGAAAGGGAAGGTTTACAAGATGGTTGTAAGACCAGCTATGTTGTATGGGTTGGAGATGGTGGCATTGACAAAAAAGCAGGAGTCAGAGCTGGAGGTGGCAGAGTTAAAATGTTAAGATTTGCATGGGATAAACTCTCATCTAGGCTTATAAGGGCCACAGGGCCAAATAGCCAAGTAACCTCCTATGATCCTATGATCCTATTAGGGGTGACGAGGATGGACAAGATTAGAAATGAGTATATTAGAGAGTCATCTCAGGTTGGACAGTTTGGAGACAAGGCCAGAGAAGCAGGATTCATAGGATCATTGGATCATAAGAGTTTATTAGGCTATTGACCCTATGGTCATTTTAAGCCTAGCCATTTCTACCAAATGTAATGTTGTAGAGGTACTAGTCAATACACAAAATTGCATTTAGTGATGACTGCCCATGTTCAAGATGGTTGTGGACACTATCGCCAGTAAGAATTATGGTGCCGCATTCACTCATCCAGGTTGCTCTTGAACAGTATCATAGAGGTGCTCTGTTTCACATGAATTGGTAGCCTGTTCTAAAGATGCAGCAGTCACTGGGAGATAAATCTATCCCTCCAGCATGTCCTATTTAAGTCGCAGGAATAGGTATCCATAGACTCATTTGATGTACAGATATGCAGTAAGTTCATTACATTTGGGTCTTGGATTGCTCTGTAGACCAGGTATAAGTGTCCCCAAAGAAGTCTATATGATACAGAGTATAGTGAGAGTGATGTTAGTGGGTCCATGTAAGGCACATACTGAAGGCCCTTGATCTTCTTTGTTAAAAACCTCTGAGTTCTCTCTAATTGCTGTAGATGCTTAGTAGGGTACATACCAAATGGGGCATTATACTCAGTTATGGGTCAGAGAGGTGCTGAGTATAGGGGGGTTATAACTTCTTTTGCACTCAAGGCAATGTCTTTACTAATCAAGTGAGCTATGTGGAAAGCTTTCCTTACAATGGTAGATACATAGTGGTTGAAGTTAAGGTCACTGTCCACCTGTGATTCCAGGTCCCTTACCGCTTCATGGGTACTTAGGATATTGTTATTGGTTTGATAGTGTGATGGGACATTGTTTGTGCCACAAGGAATGATGATGCATGTCATTGCATTCAGTTTGAGGCCATGAGTAATACACCAGTTGTTGGTCTGTGTCAGACCATCCTGCAGTATACAAGCATAATTTGGGGATTCAATGATTGCACCTAGTTTGCAGTTATCTGCAACTTGGTCAGCTACAACACTTTAGTTTTGACCTGAACTTTTAAGACGTATATACCAAAGAGCAGGGGGTCCAGCAATGACCCCTGTGGCACCCTGCTGGTAAAAGGTCTGCTGGTTTATGTGGAGTCATGCATTTTGATAGTGTGTGTCTAGTTTATGAGCCAGTTGGCAACCCATCTTACAACAAAGGGATTTACATTCAGTTTGCTAAGTTTATTGGTAATGCTTTAATGTTGAATTGTGTTGAAAGCCTTTGCCAAGTCGTGGTATGCTGTGTGCACAGATTTGCCCTCATCAATGGCCTTAGTCACACTTTCAAATAAATCCACAAGATTTAGGGGTAGGATCTGCCCTTCTCAAAGCCAAATTGAGTAGGGTCCAGGATTTGGAGGTCATGTATGTCTTTAGTTATGAGGTCCATGGCCTTACAGATTAGGCTGGTCAGGCTTATGGGTCTGTAATTCCCCAAGGTCTGCTGCTAGTACTCCTTTGTGCAGGGTGATAAATGTAGCTGTCCTCCAGTCAACAGGAACAATTCCTGTAGTTAGGCTATGATTGAAAAGTGTACTTAGTGGCAATCCTAGTTCATGTTTTTGCCTGTTTAGAAGACATCCTGGGATATAATCTCATCCCATAGAGGCTGTGTTCTTTTCCTTGGACAGGGCTTTGAGGAACTGCTCTTCAGATAAGTAAGGTGAAGGAGGGAGTTTGTGGGGAGGACTTGTTCTACATTTGATGGGGATAATGCAGTGAAATTTTCACCAAACCTATCCACTAGCAGGTTCAATATCTCTGTGGGGTCAATGGGCGTGATACCATTGGCCACCTGTTCTGCACAAGCTTGGGTCCTATCCTTTAGGTTACATAAATAGCTGTAAAAGGCCTTATGATTGTCCTTGGCTGTGCATGCTAGTTTTCTCTCAAAGGAGCTCTTGGATGATTTGACAAGTTGTCTTATTTGCCAGTTAAGGCTGAGGTGGGTGCTTTTCCGTTGTTGGGTCATTGTCTTTGTTTTCTTGGACAGCAACTTTTTGCATTTATTGTAGAGATTGTTGGCACTGGATGTCCAGCATGGCAGCTTGAGTTTACTTGGGGCTCTGGCTTTGATTCTTTCTGTTACAGCGGAGTTTATACACTTATGCAAAGTGATGGTACAGGACTTTAGTGTAAGCTTTAGCATAGTTACCACTTTCAGCTTGGAGTGTGGCTTGGAATGCATTTATACCTTCACCTAGGAGGGTATAGTTAGTCTTGGTGAAGTTTTTTAGTCTGATTTCACCCTTTGTGAGTTCTGGTGTTAATATCAGTATGAAGGTGACTGATTTGTGGTTAGTTTTAACTAATGAGGGTCCAACCGTTGCAGCAGTACACCTATTTGACATGTTGGTAAAGACCAGATGTAGAATGTTTATTCCTCTTGTTGGGGTATGGACAATTTGGTCCAGGGCATTTGAATTCACAAAGTCAAGGAACTTTTGTGCTAGTGGGTTTGGGCTAGAGTAAGTTTCCCAGTTGATGGTGGGATAATTGTAATCACCCATAACTAGTGTGTTTTGTAACATTTGGATTGTCTTCAGTTTGGTTAAGTAGGCTTCATGGGTGTCATGACCCATGAAGGGTGAATCTATAACTAGCTAGGACTTGAATGGGGGTCTTACCCACTGTAACCTGGACCTGGAGTAACTCCATGGAGCTGTCAAGTCTAACTAGATGTGAGGTGAATTTATCTGTAATATGGATTGAAACACTGGCTCCTTTGGTTTTCACACATTCCTTTTGTGGTCTAAAGGTGTGGAAGGCATTGTAGTCTTGCAGACTTCTGTGACTGCACAGACATCTACATCTTCCAGTGACAGAAGTGGTTCCAAGGAGTGCAGTTTTTGGTTTAAGCTCCTAGCATTTAGCAGCAGGAACCTTATTTTGTTCTGATTGGTTAATTTCACATCTATAATGTTGTTTTTGAAACCTTGCCTAAAAAGGCACTATGAGGGGAGGCAAGCCCCTTTGCCAGCATTAGAAAGCTTATGGGTGCAAGGTGTAACCTTTCTCTGGCAAAGCAGTGAGGTTTGTCGACCATGGCTTCCCAAGCAGACAGAAAGTGGATCCCCTTGAAATGACACTATAAACTAAGTCAATTATTGAAATCAATATTTTTTTATTTATACAATGTCATAATTCTAGGTTAGGGTAGTATGCTGCTCAAGGCTAGGGACATACCTGCCTGGGGCACATATTCAGAGAACTTGACCATGTCTTTCTTCATATAGTCCCGCTAGGTACATCTCAGGTCATTCACACCAATATGAACTATGACACAGTCATAATGGTACTTCTGGCTGAGAGACCTGAGTGCATGCATAATTTTGCTTATCCTCATTCCAGACAAGCAGCTGACCATGACTTTCTTCTTGTCCGACCTGATGAGTTGGACATCTGTGTGTCTCACTATTGAGTCTCCAATGAAAAGAAACCTTGTTTGAGTGTTACACCTTACAGGCTTAATGGGTAAGACACTGGTCTTGCTATGTGTCATGGGTGTTGTGGAGATCGTGTTCACTGTAGCAGACTTGTGTTTTTGCGGTCTCTGTTGTTTTGGTAAGTTTTTTGAGAGAACCTCTGCATATGTGGATTAATGTGTTTGATGTGTACTATGTGTATGAGTAGTGGTAAGATGTGAATATGTAGTGGTGTGTGAGTTGGCAACCTTCTCTGTGTTACTGTTTTGAATGAGAGAGAGCATGGATTCTAGACTTTGGTGTAAATACATATCTCACACTCTGTACTTGACTGTGTTATTAGTACAGGCTTGTCTGTGTCAATGAGGCAATTGCTACACTGCCCCAAGAGACCCAAGTCAACAAGGTTGGCAGGAGAAACAAGTGTAGTCCAACTGCCCATAATGCTAGGTTGAAGACTGTTGTCACTAGAGGTGGCTTTTCAGAAAAGAACACAGAGGAGCTCTGTGAATGGATATTTCTGCCTGGGTTTTAAGGGAAAATTTGGTAAATTAACTGTCCAGATTGGTCACACAGTTGCATTGCATTGTGCAGTGCTGCGCAGCTCACAAACAAGCAGAAATCTGCTCACATGCAGCGCCTAAATAAAAGGAACTAAAACTTGAAAAAAAAACAAAATTCAAAAGGACCAGTGAGAATGCTTATTCCAAGCCCTATAATAGGCTTCCTTTACAGTCAGGTGCCAATCAAACACAATTCTCTCACAAAAGTTCAAAAAAATCCCTTCCAATCCAAGATGGTCTGAAAAACGTGCTCAGAACAAACAACTACAAACAGTTTAAGAGACAGCAGGCCTGGATCTGGACTAGGCTACAGTTACTAGCTACAATAGTTTCAGTGGGAAATACTAGAGAATATTTAACACAGCAGAAAAATAGCAGTGAAACACTGAGAAAAAAATTTAAAACAGCAGAAAATCAGCTAAGAGGCTCTAATAAATGATTTAAACATTCAACAGATCAGTTAATTAAATGCTGCTTGGTGGGAAAACCAGAACAGGCATAAAAGATAGCTTTAAAACAGTGAAAAATACCAGTAAATACTTAACAGTGGAAACAACAAGAAAGCTTGCTAAACAGTGAAAACAGCAATAAGATTTGATTTTACAGGCACAGTGTAGGAGGCAATTATTTATTTTATTTATTTATTTTACATTTGTTGACCGGGATAGTCCGACTGGATATATGTCCATTTTCAGCGAAGGCCCGGCGAGAAAAGCTCCATATACCAAAAAAGAGACAGTACATACATCACTGAGTGATAAACTCAGGCAGACATGTTTAGAAAAATATAGAGTGTAGTTTAGTTCACAGTAAATAAATACAGTATAAAAGTAGGTGACAAACAATAAAAAAGTGCAGTAAATAAGATAAATAAGCAAAAAAAAAAAAAAGAAAAAAAAAGAAACAGGCATCTTATGGTTTTCTGGAAAGCCAGAAAGCTCTAGGCATTTGGTATCTCAGCTCAGAGTTGTGGCTAGTAATCCACCTTATTTCAGCTTGGTACAAACAAGCCTTTGGTGTGGATTGTGCTGGTTTGGACATGTACTAAAGAGGGATGCTGGGTATATTGGTAAAAGGATGCTAAGGATGCAGCTGCCGGGTAAGAGGAAAAGAGGAAGGTCTAAAATAAGATTTATGGATATAGAGAGAGAGGACATGCAGGTAGTAGGTGTGACAAAGGAAGATGTGGAGGACAGGAAGAAATGGAAGCAGGTGGTCCACTGTGGTGACCCTAAAGGGAGCAGCTGAAATCAAAAGAAGATTTTGCATTCAAAATCTCAGAGTCAAATTTGCCTGACTTCTTGGCCTATGTGTGTACCTAAGCACCCTTACAAACTACCTGGTATTTACATCTCTGAGTTGGGTTTGCAAGGACTCATGACTGCAGAAGCATAGATAGGGTATGGCGAGAGGGGAACTGTCATGAGCACAAAGTGTTAGTGGTGTGCAATCCACCATTCCTAATCTCAGCTAGTATCACATTTGCATTCAAACCTGAGTTCTGTATGTGGTCTGAATTGTAACAACTGCTTGTTACACTGTAGCAAGCAGTTTGTTACAGTATAAAAGTTTTTTTAATTAAAACCTAAGAGCTGTAGTGTTCCATGAAGGCAGGGTATAAAGTGTTGCTATATTTGGAGCAAGCAGTTTGGTGCAGTTTAAAAGAATATTTTTTTTTAAATACAATATGTTGAAGGAGGGTTGGGGGCAAGGCACAGAAATGAGATCAGAATGGCTGGAGGAGGAGGCATGTGAGCTCTGTTGTGCATCTCATCTGGACACCTGTTTGCTGTGCCATTAGAAGGAACATTTTTTTCACTTCAGTGAAAGACCTTGGGCAGGATTCATGAAGGCTTGCACAGAGTATAAGAGACGTGTAACACTCCATGCAATCCTCGCGATCCAGGAGCAGCCCTAAACTCCGTGTAACAGACCAGCTAAAACGTCTCTTACACGGACTGGGCGTGGACATGCTAAATACCTCACTTGCAGCCAAAAGGTATGCAAATGAGGCATATTACCGATCCACGAAGCAGAAACCAGCCCGTGTAAGAGACGTTTTAGCAGCAGAAATGTACTCAGTTGACAACTGAGTATGTTTCTGCAAAATTCACAATGGAGCCATGTCAGCTCCAAATAAAGGGTGCATATGTGTCAGGCAGCATGCCAATGGCCAAATATGTGGCCATTGGCAAGGTAACCCGATGCAAAAATAATAAAAATATAATTTTTTTTTGTTTAAACCCAGCGCAGCCCCGCGCAAATGGGCTACGCTGTATAAAACATAAAAATGAAGGTTATAAACCCACAAATGTGGATTTTATGCAATACATGGAATGACAATGCAGGGACCAGCAGACCAAAAACAACATGGCCACCGTGTAGTGGTTGCTAAAGGGGGAAGCTGAGTGTAAGACATGTAACTAAGCATTAGTAGGCAATCTCATGTAAATGAGTGTTAGGATACTGAATCTCACAGTCACATAGCAAATGAGCACAGTCTGAGTAGTGTAAGAGATACATAAGGGGGAGGAATAGAGTAGGAGATAGGTGACATCACAGGGGGGAATGGTAGAAAGAAATGCAGTTCATTGGAGGTCAGTGTAACGTGACAGATGACAGTCACAGATCAGGGAAAGAGGAGTGCCACAAGATAAGTCTGGTTAAGTCAAGAAATGGAAGGTGTACACTGTTACTTACACTAAAGTTTCTTGCTGGGCGTACATGCATACGTGTGCATGCCATGAAGTGCGAGTAGGGCAGTGTGCGCGCGTGTAAGGCAGACTGAGCATGTGGAAGCGTGTGGGTAGATGTTTAACACTGTTTGCGCTGGTGTGCGCACGTGTAGGGCAGACAGAGCATGTGGGAGCCTGTTGGCAGACTTGTAAGACTGTTTGCGCTGGTGTGCACGCGTTTTAACCTGAATAAGCAGATTCTGAACTGGGTAAGCATGTGTGCGTGCGTGTAAGCCACTGTGAGCGTGTTTCTGCTGGTATGCACGTTGCTCCCCCCTGAGGAAACAGAAAGGAAAAAGTAAGCAACAGAATTGATAGGAAGCTAGCAGGGAATACTGCTGGAGCTAGCAGGTGAAAACAATTCGAAGCAGGCAATTACGCAGGCAGAATAGTAGCCCAGCCCAGCACTTAAAACTCTGCAAACAGCAGTGCAGGATGTTTCTCTCAAGAGACACTGCAAGACGGGAGTAAGCTAATAGAAGTGAAAACTGAAAAAGCTGAACTCAGAGCAGAAATGTTAGGGGCTGCCATAGCTGTCATAATGAGACATAGGCGACTTGCTGAGGGTGGTGACAATGCAGATGGTGCCAGACAACCCACAGTGAGGAGACGGAGAAGAGTGTACAGGCCCAGGGTCACCTACCACGGGTTACATGAGCTGGAGATAGTAGAGCACTATAGAGTGGACAGAGAGCTCCTGCAGCAAAAAGTTGAGCTGTGCAGGCCATGCCTCACACACAGAACCAACAGAGGGGAACCCATCCCAGTGGAAACCAAGGTATGTGTTGGCCTAAGAATACTAGCAACATGTACCTTCCAGAGACCAACTGGTGATATGATGGGGATATCACAGGCATCAGCCTCCAGGGTACTGCACCAGTTCCTGGATGCCATGTCAGCACATGTCGGTGATCATGTATATTTCCCCAATGCCCGTGAGTTATTGGCCAGCAATAAGTGTCTCTTCCAGCAGATAGCGGAATACCCTGAGGTAGTGGGTGCAATACACTGCACGCACATACGCATCAAAGCACCAGCCAGTGAGTGGGGTAGGGCCTACATTAACCACAAGGGCTTCCCCTCCATTTACTGCCAGGTCATGTGTGATGCCCAGGGCATAATAATGAATGTGTGTGCTGGCTGCCCTGGGAGTTACCATGATTCCCACATCTGGCATTTGACACAGCTGTACCAGACATTTGCCAATGGGGACATCCCACACGGACACCTAGTGGGGGATGCAGGTTATGCACTGGAGCCGTGGCTGATGACACCCATCAGAAACCCACACACACCTGAACAGGAACGCCATAATGAGGCACATGCACAAACACGTAATGTAATAGAGCGTGTGCTTGGGCTGCTCAAGTCATGGTTCCGGTGTCTGGACACATCTGGTGGAGCTTTACAGTACACACCAACTACATGTGCCCAAATTGTCATGGTATGTGCTATGCTACATAATATGATCTTGCGAAAACAGCTGCAGCAGGACCAGCATAGGGGACAGCCCCCTACCATTGCCGAGGCCATCACAGGCAGAGCGTGACTCGGAGGAGGAACAACCTGAGCCTGCCCCAGTAGGCAGAAGGAGGTGTGCCCAGTATGCCCTGGCCTTGGCAAAGAGGCAACACATAGCACATACACTGGCTCAGTAGGAACCCTGGGAATGATACCCCCTCTGACTCACTCAAATAATAACAGGGATGCCTAAAATGACATGACCTGCTCACAAACATGTACAGGGAGTGTAATATGAGCATCCGACAGAGGCAGCCCTGCAGCACCACCTGAGGCATGAATGCCATGTGTTAAGTAATGTAACACCATGTACTATATACACACCTGAGGACCCTGACTAACATCCACCCTCACCAAGCATGAAGCCACATAATGACGATGGGATGATAAATAGCAATAACTGGCTGAAGTAATGCAATTAGTCAAAGGGGAGCCAATGTGTTCCAGCCTGGGAAGACATGCGGAGCATGACATGATGCACCACCTGCTAGGGGTGGCGTGCACCTATCAGTCCAGGCCCCATGGATACTGGCAAAGGCTGGCAGTACCCACATCATGCCCTGAATAGGTATGTCTCAAAACACAAACCCACCTTCATAGGTACCACAAGGGATAGGAACCTAGATGTAATGCTACCCAATGCCAGAAGTCTAAACAGCAAGATGTGTGCAGTGTAAATGCACACAGTATGGAGAATGTAGATATCAGTCTTGTAATAGAAAACTAGGTCAAGGCTCACATCAGCACCCTAACACTACCAGGTCACATCTCATACTGTGCTGTACAGCCGCAAAACATGGAACAAGCTACAAAAGGAGGGTGACTAGCAATAAATGTCAAGGATAACCACACCCCCATGTTGGTACCACAACAAGAAGCAGCATGGAATAGCCATGGTCAAATACCAATGGCTAAAACTGCCTCCCAGTATACAGCCTGCTGCAGACTACTGTCCTAATACCAGGAACTGCACCTGGCCTATGTTGGAATACATGAATATATCCAGCCCCCCAAACCACATTATAATGCTTGACTGAAAATACCCAGACATACACGGG
>NC_056736.1:238529030-238571624 GCF_019279795.1 Protopterus annectens | reverse complement strand
CGAATAAGATGTCACATATATATGCTATCCCCCACCTGACAGGTAGTACTAGATGTACATAACTCTGCAGAAATAAAGATGTCAGCACCCTATAAATACTGCAGGTGCAGACCAGATGCCCAGTAATTAGGTTAGCGCGCTCTGCTAATGCATCTCCCTCAAGTGTCATAATATAGGTAGGTAGGAGTTTGAACCATGCAATTGCTCAGTGTGTGTGTGTGTGTGTGTGTGTGTGTGTGTGTGTGTGTGTGTGTGTGTGTGTGTGTGTGTGTGTGTGTGTGTGTGTGTGTGGGTGAGCGGGGTTGATGTGTGTGCAAGTCTGTGTGAGTAAGATGTCCCTTTTGGCAACTGTGAAAGCACTCTACAGGATGCATATTCCCCTATCTCAGCACGGATGATGTCAGCACCCTATAAGTACAGCAGGAGAAGGGAATCCTCCCAGTAATTCAAATAGCGCGCTCTGCTAATGCGTCTGTCATGAGTGTCATAACATAGTTAGGTAGGGGTTTGAATCCTGCAACTGCCCAGTGTGTGTGGAGGGGGGTTAGTGTGTGTTCAAGTCTGTGTGAGGGAGATGTCCCTTTTGGCAACTGTGAAAGCACTCTACAGGATGCACATTCCCCTATCTCAGCACGGATGATGTCAGCACCCTATAAGTACAGCAGGAGAAGGGAATCCTCCCAGTAATTCAAATAGCATGCCCTACTAATGCATCTGTCACGAGTGTCATAACATAATTAGGTAGGGGTTTGAATCCTACAACTGCCCAGTGTGTGTGGAGGGGGGTTAGTGTGTGTGCAAGTCTGTGTGAGGGATATGTCCCTTTTGGCAATAGTGAAAGCACTCTACAGGATGCGCATTCCCCTATCTCAGCGCGGATGATGTCAGCACCCTATAAGTACAGCAGGAGAAGGGAAACCTCCTAGTAAATCGAATAGCGCGCTCTGCTAATGCGTCTGTCACGAGTGTCATAACATAGTTAGGTAGGGGTTAGAATCCTTTAACTGCCCAGTGTGTGTGGAGGGGATTTAGTGTGTATGCAAGTCTGTGTGAGGGAGATGTCCCTTTTGGCAACTGTGAAAGCACTCTACAGGATGCACATTCCCCTATCTCAGCACGGATGATGTCAGCACCCTATAAGTACAGCAGGAGAAGGGAAACATCCCAGTAATTCAAATAGCGCGTTCTGCTAATGCGTCTGTCACGAGTGTCATAACATAGTTAGATAGGAGTTTGAATCCTACAATGGCCCAGTGTGTGTGGAGGGTGATTAGTGTGTATACAAGTCTGTGTGAGGAAGATGTCCCTTTTGGCAACTGTGAAAGCACTCTACAGGATGCACATTCCCCTATCTCAGCACGGTTGATGTCAGCACCCTATATGTACAGCAGGAGAAAGGAAACCTCCCAGTAATTTGAATAGCGCACTCTGCTAATGCGTCTCTCTCAAGTGTCATGATATAGTTAAGTAGGAATTTGAAACCTGCAAGTGTGTGTGTTTGGATGTGGGGAGTTTGTGTGTGTGCAATTCTGTATGAAAAACATGTGCTTTTTTGCAATCAGGAGATCACACTATATGCTGCACATTACCCCTTCCAAACACTGATGATGTCAGCACCCTATACATACAGCTGGAGAAGACACAACTACCAGTAATCTGAATAGCGCAGTCTGCTACAGCGTCACTCTCAAGTGTTATAACATAGTTAGGTAGGGGTTTAAAACCTGCAAGTGTGTGTGTGTGTGTTTGGATGTGGGGAGTTTATGTGTGTGCAATTCTGTATGAAAAACATGTTAGTTTTGGCAATCAGGAGATCACACTACCTGATGCACATTACCCTTTCAAAACACTGATGATGTTAGCACCCTATAAGTACATCCAGAGAAGAGGAACCTTCTAGTAATACGAATAGTGCGCTTCGCTAATGCGTCTTTCTCACGTGCCGTGACTTAGTTAAATAGGGGTATGAATCCTGCAAAAGGCAAGTGTGTGTGTGGGGGTAGTAGGGTGTGTGTAAATGCAAGTGTGAGAAAACAGATCCTTTTGGCAAATACTACAATACACCAGATGCTGCATATTCCCCCAGTAAACACAGGGGATGTCACCACACTATCAGCACAGCCAAACAGGGCTAGTTGGCCAGTAATGCCAATAGTGCGCTCTGCTACTAGGTCTATTACCATTCTCAGAGTACAGATAGGTATGTTTTGGTAACCCACAACTGCCACGTGTGGTTGTGTCACACATTATGACCTTGTGTGGGTCTTTGTGCATAACAATGCATGCCATTGCCTAAACCAGCAATGGCAATGCACACATGATGTATGTGTGTGACACATACACATAAATACCTATGACCTGCAGTAGTTACCATATCTGACACATGCCACGAGTGGATAAATGGTACTTGCAATGCATAACAATATGACTGTGTCTTACTGTGCAGGGGCCGCACGCGGTATGTGTCTATACAGTGTGAGTGTATATGGTAAAATACCTACAGCAGGGGATACACATCTGGTCTGGGCCATATAGTCTACATGTAGTCGATGTACAGATGCTGCATGTTCCCACCTGTTG
This sequence comes from Protopterus annectens, assembly GCF_019279795.1. Lineage (NCBI taxonomy): Eukaryota > Metazoa > Chordata > Ceratodontiformes > Protopteridae > Protopterus > Protopterus annectens. The sequence continues at coordinate 238,569,044 of NC_056736.1, read as the reverse complement.
TGGGAGTGGTAACATGTCATTCCACTGCAATTCAGTGACCACATGCTGGGAACCCTTCAACTAGTGAGTTGTAGCTACAGTAATGCTCACGCACAATGTTTGGCTGGATGCAGTCCAGCCATATAAAGACAGTTCTTGAGACTTGCATATTGCCAGTGTTGTTATGGAGGATAGGTGGGTTTCCTGTGTATGGGATGGTTGTGTGTGCCAGGCTATGAACCAGACGGCAGTCTGACACACTGTTAGCTGCACATGAATAGGCCCTGATGCTTTGTGCTGTGCCAACAACCTGGAGGTGTATGTATCTGTGGTGCCTTGGGATACTACCCTCTAGTTCAGTGTTACATGTGTAGGGGACAACAGGCATGGTATGAAGTATAACCTGGCAGTGATGGGTTGCACCTGTGAGCCGTGAATCAGGACTCTGGTACTGCACAGACATTGCAGTTCACCGTGCTGAGGACAGTGTCCAGTGCATGCATCTTGCGGTGTACACTGCTGGTGGTGTGTAGCATCACTGTTAGTGTCCTATCCTGTGTGATACCCATGGAGGTGGCTATGTAATCCGTGTCCTGCAGCATAAGGCAGTATGTGTGTATCAAGGGTCTTCGCCAATATACATTGGGCCATGGGTGTCACGTGCAAGCTGCCCCTCGCACATCATTGTGGCTTCCCTAGCATGTAAGCACACGTTGACAGCCAGTGGATACCCTATGAATGACATTGGAGATTGAGCAGAATATAGACATAGAACACCCTTCCTACATATAGTGGTAGCATACCTGGTGAGGGTATGATGGCAACCAAGATCAGGCTCATACTGGCCCGTTCCACATGCTGAGAGATCCCTTCTATGTTCCCTATCATGTAGTCCAGGGAGGTATGTCTCAGGTCATCCATAGTGGCATGGTCAATGACTGAGTCATATGTGTCCATGCCTCTGACTGACCTGTATGCATGTGTTTTGTGGTGGACCATAGTGCCCCAGAGGCATATCACTCTGACCTTCACCATGTACAGCCTGTTGAGCGGGACCCCACTGCAGTGGCCAAGAGAGGTACCTGACACATCTGTAGCAGGTGTGTTGTGTAGCCCTACAGGCTGTGAGTGTGTGGCACACGGGATGTGTGTGCCATGTGTGGCATGTGCTCTGTTCCGACGTAACATATGCCTGTATGCCAGCTGCGGAGGTGTGTGATGCTCAGGCAGGATGCTATTCTGAGTCCCCACGTATGCCCCAGTGTGTTCAGCTTGCTGTCAGTGCATGTCTATGTCTGACTGGTATTGTAGTCACTGTAGTATGACATGCCACCTAACAGGGTATGGCATTACTGGGTTCAGAGTGCTCAGTCCCCAGATTGGCTACGTGGTGGCATCCCACACATGTGTTGTACGTTCCTGGCCAAGGGTGATGGTTGACTGCATACATGTGGCAGCTGTGACATTGTCACATGACTCACATAAACCACAACTGGACCATAGTGGTGATTCACAGGTCACCTTTGCACATGCTACCCTAGTAGTGTGATTGCCATGGTGAGTACCAACACATAGGGCCAATGGGGAACAACATACTGAAGGTGTGTATGTGTGGGTGTACTGCTACTGTTTCATAGCACTAGCATATATGACTGCACACGTGGGTAAATGCCAGGTAAGACATGTGCAATGTGTCACAGGCAACGTACATGCAAACAGGACAGACAGTGATGTTCTGTCATGTGTAAACTTGACATACGTATCGTACACTATGCAGATGTCACTAGGAGTCCACAGAAGCACTGTAACTCTGCATTGCAGGTGGAAGCAGTGTTCCAGGGAACCCCAAGCGAACATGCATGCAAACAAAGTTACAGTAAGCAGGGCTGGAAGTAGTCCATTGTACAACAAAGAAGGGGTAACACTAACAGTAGGTAACAGTGCAAATATGTAGGCACTATCAACATGTACCCAGGAATGCACAGCGCAGATGCCCATGGTAGAACTGATATTATGTCATAGTTAATTGTGATTTGGATTACATTGGTACTGCACACATATCAACATGCGCAAACATCCACATTGCATACTCGTTGTGGGCAACTTGCCACCATTACTGTACATGTCCATCATTGCATATCACTACTTGCATTAACTTCCCCCCTGTGCTACCCATGTATGTGGCTATCTGTTCACATCCTTACCACCAGTATGCAATTATGTGCAGCTGTTACACTTTGGTATGTACTATGGGTGCAGATAACAATTCAGGACAGTCATACGGTTACTGCATCAGGCATGCTGGGATATACACACAGTCATGTCAGCACACTGTACTGTTACCAACATGATACTACTAATACACTTCTATGTAGTCACCCTGTGCATCAGCAACGTGTTTACCTGTTCCTGCACTGATGTTGGAGATTGCAGGAGGTGGCACAGTTTCATCATATGCACATGGTGTGAATTAGTTATGCCTGAGTCTGCCACTGATACCACCAATTTACATGTGTGTGTATGTGTGTTGGTGAGGGACAGCAGTACAGGGTGGGGCACTGTTGGTGCAGTGTGTGCATGTATGTGGTAGCGCTAGGTGTTAACATTTTGCATGTGTGTATGCACGCACACAGTTCCACCTCATGGCTGCCATATACAGGGGTTTGTGGACAGCCACAGGCTGCACCTGGCAGGTCATACAGATCAGTGTCTGTGGGCACGGACATGGTACCTGTGCCTGGCAGGGGTGCTACGGACCGTATCCGGTACTAAGCCAGACTGGGTACTGTCATCAGAAGCGGGAGTGTGTTGACTGGACACAGGTCCGTGTTGGGACTGTCCAGAGCCACGTGCACGTGATCTCCTGGGGCATTCTGATGACAGCACAGACCCAGCATTGCTGGGGCTGCTGCTGGCACTGTGGGGGCGTGCATGGGCCTGTTGTTGTCCGCGCCGACCGCCAGCTGCTGCTGTTGCTGGCATATGGCCACGTCGACACGGCAACCACCCACCATTGCCCTGGCTCATGGACATTTGGTTGTGGAACTGCTGTAATATGTCCCCACAATGTCTGTCTATGACATCGGTGAAATTACGGATAGCATCCGCGATGTCACGCATACTGTCAGTCATGGCTGTGCGACATGCTCTCAGCTCCCTCAGACCCTGTCTGGTGTACCTTTCCATATGTGACTGTGCCTGCATGACAGCCCAAAACATAGCTGAGGTTGACAGACCTCTTTGGGCACGTCTGCCAGAGGCAGTACGCCCACGGATGCTCCCAATAGAACCCATGGGCAACTGTCTGTGTGGTACCATCGCAGGACCCTGCCCATGGCTGCTGTGTGGGGAAGCATGTGCCACAGATACCACATTACCCTGGTCAATGCCCACTGTATCCTGTCCATCACCTAGGGACAATGGTGACAAAGGATGTACTGGCAGGATGACTGTGCACAATGATGGGGTTGACAGCTGTGTACTGTCAATTGGCTGACCAATGGTAGACCCTGACACACCTTCCTGTACCATTACACAGATATCATCATTACCAGTACCTGTGGCACCAGATTCAGGTTCCCTGCTGCAGGACACCAGAGCAGCACCAGAACCTGTGGGAGGAAGACAGGAAACACAGTTTACAGTGTCCACACAATGTTACCAGTGATGCACTTATGCACACATGCACACATGCACACGTGGACACATGCACTCATGCACACATGCACACATGGACACAGGCACACATGCACACATGCACATGTGGAAACATGCACACATGCACACATGGACACATGCACACATGCACACATGCACACATGCACACAGGCACACATGCACACATGCACACGTGGACACGTGTACGCATGCACACATGCACACATGGACTCATGCACACATGCACACGTGGACACAGGCACACATGCACACATGCACACATGGACACAGGCACACATGCACACATGCACACATGCACACCCCGCAGTATACACACAGAGCACTACTGAATTACACTAGTATTACTAGCACTATCAGGACTATTATAGGTATTGTTAAACACACTCACCAGCATGGATGGCCTGCCTTGCTGTAACACCGGAGGGACCTGCAGAAATGAGGAGATTAATGTCAGTGGGCACAACTGTGCCATTGATACTGCATATGATACAGTGCAGTAGTACACCAGTTGCCTTTCACACGTCAGCTGCTGATATTGCCAATATCACACATGCACAATTGCATACTATGTTGACAGCTACATACCACGGACACACCTTACACATGCATAAACTAACAGTGTACAGAACAGTCAAGTGTACATATGGCATATTACCTGCATGCTCCATGTCGTGCTGCTGTGTGGATCCAGCCTCCATCATGATGCAGGTGTATTGCTGTTGCTGTTCCGGGACTGGAGCCACAACACTTAGGAGTAGCCCCTCCAGTCTGGTGAGGGGGGGGAATGTGTGGCCACCCCACCTCCTGTGGCAACCTGTTGCCTGTGGATATCCGACGCACGCTGATGGACATTTCTGATTAAATCACTGCAGTGATGTCGTACCTACTCATATGTCCTATTATGCATGCCAATGTCATTTACCCTACGGACAAGGTCTTGCCACAGTGCAGCCCTCTCCTGCTGATTCTGGCTGGTGCGGGAAAACAGTATGTCATAATCCCGCACCAGGCTCTGGTGTATCTCCTCATCCTCCGCTGCAGAGTAGGCGGGATTACGCTGATGCGCCATCTCCCTGGAAGAGAACACAAACAGGATATCAGCAGACTATGTCAGCAATATATGGCACACATACTATACACGATACTCAAGTGTAGTGATATACTACTACTCCCATATGTTGCATGTGTGTGTCTTGTGGTGGATACACAAGTACATGGCCAGATATCAGTGCTCAGCCAACACCTGTGCAACAATACCTGCCACATTCCATACAACATAGTAGCATGCCCCATTGGTCAGCACACTGCGACAGGTCCAATGCACAACCTCACTCTGGGGGTTCATACCAAGGTACTGTATGTGGAACACCATCCACTAGTGTGATGTGGACACAAGTTACTCGGCCTGGATATACATATCCCACCACCACCACCAGCACAGTAGAGTACTTTGATATGTATGTGATTAGACAGTTATTCACTTGTTAGGACTGAGATGGTATCCATGTAGCCCACTGTGTTAGTGGAAGCCACAACCCACACTGCTGACCCCTTTGCGAATGCTTACCATGGACATCCCACAGATTGCATGGAACTTGCACACACATTTCTAACCCAGACCCTATGTACAAAGGTTAGGCATCATGTCCGGTGGACCCCAGCCAGAGGCAGATTGTATAACAATAGCAGGAGGCTACTGCAGGACAGAGCAGATTCACATTAAGGGAAGGCATCTATGGTCAGCACTGGTAATACGCTACGGTCTCTCATAACAACGGCCACAGCCCACTCTGGGAGGGAAACGGCCACAAACACTATAGATAACCACAAGGACTTCTTCAGTTATCTTACACATATGGACCAAACACCTCAGATATGCTCTGAGTTAATACACACCTACTTAACATTCACCGAACACACAGATATTGGCAACATTCTTGCAGACAGGTTCGGTGCACGTATTCCCCCTCCTTCTCCCTCACAAGTAGAAATACGTATCACAGCTGAATGTAACCTCCCTATCATATCACATGTCCAGATGAGGGCCACCCTCAGCAAAGCAGAACACACAGCATCACTGTGACCTGATGGTATCCCTGGATGTGTGCTACGTGCACTCCAAGAGGACATACAACCGCATATAAGACTGATATTTAATCTTGGCCGTACTACAGGATATGTACCTGAACACTGGCATACAGCAACAGTGGTCCCACACCACTAAGGAGGCACCTCTACTGACCCTGGGAACTACTGCATCATAAGCATAACCGGCCTCGTCTGCTAAGCTATGGAATTATTCAGTATGGGATGCATATACAGCGATATTGGGTACCTGCAGACACTTGTTCCTGGCCAGTTTGCCTTTGTGATGTCCTGATCCTGCCTTTTGAACCTGGTTGACCTTTCAAAACAGTCACTACAGCCATTGATGAGGGCAACGCACAGACAACTGCTGCTAGGATCATGGCCTAACACTGACTGACATGTAATGTATAGTCATCCCCTTTTGGTGGAACTACGTACATACAACATATCACATGGCCATACCTATAGATACAGACCTATGACACATTTGGAGGGTTCACAGTATGCAGACTATTAACCTGCTACTTTACGTTACCTATGTTTGTCGCAGCTGGTTGCATTACCACTACTTCTGCTTCCTGCTGCTGCTGGCACGGCTTGCTACTGTCACTGCTGACAGCTTAGACTCAGTGTGTAGCGTGTGTTTTTTTTTTTTTTCTCTCACTCTCTGTCTCTGTGTCTGTCTCTGTCTGTCTCTCTCCCTCTGTCTGCTTCCAGACAGTGCAATGAACGTATTGCATGTCTGGAGTGTTAGTACAGGATGCTTTTGTAGGTATCTGCATAGGTCCATGTGATGGCCTCTGCCCCAATTGTAAGCCAGCATTTGCTAATTGCATGCAGCCAGTTGTGTACTGATTGCAGTTCTCACTGTGATTTCAGGACAGTGCTATAAAAGGGTATGTGAGATAGGCGTTGCCCTTTCAGATTGTAAGGGCGGGGACCATGCTGGTATTCTGTGGACACTGTTCTGTGAGTGTAAAGGTTAGTATCTCTCTCATGATTCAGGCTGTGTTGTAGATTCACATTTCTCCATTCCTCTCTCCTGTTCCCTGTAGTAAGTGTGTATGCACAATATGTACCTACAACTATATATATATATATATATATATATATATATATATATATATATATATGTGTAAATATACATACATTTATGTATGTACATTAACTGACATTATTACCTACTAGCTACCAAATAGCATGGCTGTTTCTGTTCACATACTACTATTATGGAAATCCACTAGTTTTGACAGTAATTCTAAATGACATGCTTTGTGTACTGCACATCCTATATTCCCTTTACATTCATTCCTACTATTACATGATATATTTATTTTAGCACAATGTTCTTATATAAGACTCATGTCTTATTAGTAGGTTATGCAGACTACTGTTTCCAAGGTCCTGGGTTCGGGACTGACAGTGGGATTTTATTTTGCTTTTGAACTGACTACAGGACCTGTCAATCAGAGTGACTAAGGCACTTTTAAGCAGTTGTTACCGGGTTAGCGCTGGTTTGTGCGGAGCTCACGCATGCGCACTGGTGTTTAGCTCCACGCACACACGCGCACACCTGCTTACAACTGCTTAACAGTGCTTACTCTGGCGCACACCTGCGCTATTTTCTTTGAAAGAAATTAAAATGGGGAGACAGGAAAGTGGTGAAAAAGGGGTCACAAAGAGGGTATGACAGTAGGGAAACAAGCTTGGGATTTGCAGGAGGGATGTAGGTAATGCCCATAGCTGCCCATTTCTTCAACAGCAACAGCTGTGCATATGTATCTAATTTGGTGTGACATTTGAAACCTTCCACCCCTGAGAGAGGTGTCAGGACAACAATAATACTTGTTGTACAGCCAATTGTAATTGATAGTTTCCATGTCCGGCAGACATGTGTGCGGAATGGGCAGCTATGTATGGGGTGTAAATTTTTTGTGGGTACAGAATGCCCTTTTTTTTTTTTTTTTTTTTTTTTCAGGTGAGAGTGGTATGTCAGGTGAAGGAAGTCAGTATAGCTGGGGAGGTAGGTTGGGTAGGTCAACAGACAAGACAAACAAGACGCATACAGGGGCGGTGTATGACACGTGTGGGGGGTTACACAATTGACGGGGACGGAGGTTTGGATATCCAGAGCCCATGAGCCCACTGATGGCAACAGTGGAACTAATATCCCCTCCCATGGGCAGTTGCCACTGTTCCTTCACTGCCCAGGATGGGGCTGTGCTTGGGGCTGTGTAGGCCGGGCAACAGGTGTGCCCGTAAGTTGTGCCACCTGTGCCTCAAGCTGGCGTAGGGGCCCAAGAACAGAGTCCCGGATCTCCCTACGCACCACAGTCCGGACGCTACGGAGGGTGAGTGGTGGTTCTCCTCCAGCCACACTTGCAGATGGGGGACAAGCCCCATCCCCTGCAGAGCTTCCACCTGCAGGTGGCACAGAGCCACCGGAGGAGGGTCCAGACTGGGCACTAGTGCCAGGTGCACTCGCCTGCTGAGGTGGGAAAGGTGGGTCCGCTGGAACCCGCCTTCCCTGTCGTCCTATGTTTTGCATTATGTCATGACAGTTTGGGTTAGTAACATATAATACCATTCACAATTAGTTGTAACAGCATGCATTAGTATTCCCATTAACCAAACACCAAGATATTCACTCCATTGAACAGCGAGCATAACACGTGCATAATTTGAACAGCAATACACAGTCCAACAGCATGCAGGGTTGATTGATGGCAACAGGCCATCAGGTTTGGATGTATGAACAGGGCAGATGCATCAACGGACATGCAAATATTTATGACCAAACAGGACAAATGTCCAGGGGTGTTAATTGTGATTGCACATACCATTTTCACGTGGAATGGGTTATATGTGGTTATAGGGTGGGGTGAAGAAAATAATATTAACACCTTTGAATACCAATACATATGCTGTACATTTCTAATAGCTGCACATATATACGCACTACTGTTCTAACTACAGTTTCCTATACGATAACTACTTCAATTTGGTGATAGGACTGTTACTGCTACATCAATATACATTTTATTGGTCTTTATACACATTCACATCTGACTTTGTTCAGCTACATCATCCTGCTACATTTGCTTTATATATCTATAGACAACTGTGGATGTTTGGTATGTCAGACTATCTGCATATTGCAGACTGAGAGCAACATATCCAGATTTTGGGATACACATTCCAGCTGCAGCAACACTTTGAACAGATTTCGCTGTTTGGTTTTGCTTCTCACATGCATTTCATTCTGCACTGACTGCAGTATACTTTATTCAGGGGTTATTACTACTTTATTGGTGGATTCATAACACTTTCTCACACTCTCTCACTTGTTTTCATTTTACTATTCAGGATGGTACTTACTTCTAGGCTTTATTGACATGTTTTACCTGTAGTTATTACAATCCTTTCCAGCAGTCTCACTTCTGTCATGTTTCAGTATTTTAACAGGGGTATATTTCACACGTGATTTGCTTATCTTCTGCAGCTGTACTTTTCAGCCTGCTGCAGGTTGTGTACTATTATATTACAGGTGGGGCATCTTTATTTCAGACTTTATTTCAGACATTTTAATTTTTCTGTTTGGATTACAGACTGCAACACACTTTTGTAATCAAGCAATACTTGCAAACACTCTTACACTTGTTACTTGCACATTCTATTACTTAATGACTACACTGCACTCTTTTGCTAACTGTCATACTTTTATATTTCTTTGCAGTTACTGGGAGAGGATTACTGACCTGCCTGGTGGCGCAACTGCACCAGCCTATCGCCATAGGCTCTGCGGTTTGCAGAACGGACACCTGCAGCTGTAATATAAATGAAGTAATATTGGAATACACATCTCCATAATATCAGCTAGTTTAATTTCTTACATACATAATTACATGTAAGTTACTCAGTAGTGGGGCGTTGGGCATTTGCCGGGCCTCCTGGATCCAAAGGTTCAATTGGTCCTGCTTGCATCTCTTCAGGTCCACATGGTGGTGACGAACCTGCTCACCAGTCCTTGGAATCCCTGTGGCACTGGTGAGATCATGAGCCAACCGGTCCCACACCTCAGCCCTATATGCTCCCCACAGGACCTGGCCCTGCATGAGTTGGGCCTCATGATTGTGGACTAGGAGCCAGACCATGTATCTGGACTCCTCAATGCCCCACCTCTGTGCTCGAAAGCAACTACCCTCACCTACTCCTGTCATTCTGGCTGCAAGTCAGTTCTACAATCATTTATGCTGTGTATTCCCGCCTATGGGGCTTATATATGCCGTTTTTCCCACACATATCTATGATTGGCCATTCTGGAATTGTATCAACTTCACAAAACCTGCTTTGTCATGCTCCACTTTGTATTCATTCCTATATATTTGCTATTACTGCATTTATAGGTACTGCTGTCATGGCTTAGTGGTTCAGTACTTTCACTATGGTGCATAATATCCTGGGTTCAAACCGGGCCACTGCTTTTTATTTTTTATGACTGTCTAGACAGGCTGAGGCGTGTGTCTGTGTAAAGGCAGTTTTGATACGGCTTGCTCAACGTTGCCCATCGGTTAGCTTGTTGGCATGGTGCGCAGCTCCGAGCAAATGGGGTACGCTGGTTTACGCCTCATTTGGCTATCAGCATGCATATTACGCTCAGCTCAGTTAGGGGCACACAGTTTCAGTATGTTAAACCACTGCTCACCTACGGGCACTCATTTTGCACCTGTTGAACCACTGCTCACCTTTGGGCACTCATTTTGCACCTGTTGAACCACTGCTCACCTTTGGGCACTCATTTTGCACCTGTTAAACCACTGCTCACCTACGGGCAGATGCACTCACCTTGTTAAACTGTAGCTCAGCTATAGGCACATCTGGCATTTTTTATTATTTTATCTCACATTTCTTGAAAATAAATGGACTATTTCATTACATTTTACATGAAATATGATTTATATGTGTACATGTTTGTCAGGGACTTGTTTCGTGCTTATTTTACTAAAAATACAAATTGGTGTTGTGGGGACTCGAACCATGAATGCCTGCTCTTCAGCCGACGTCTCTACTGCTACGCTATTGCTTCTTGGCTTATTTTGCATATGTAGTTCTTATATGCTTTTCCACTGACTGCTAACTGTGGCTAAGCTCGGGCACGCCCGCGCAAATGAGCACACTCACGGGCAAACATCTTTACGATTAAAAAAAAATATATGAGATGTTCATTTATATATTTTATGTTCATAGTCTGTGGGGGCATGTGTTGTGTTGTGTTTATTCACATTTCCATGGCCTCTGTCGTGGGTATTTACTTTGGACAATTTTACTCTTCTGGGGGCGTGTCCGCTTGCAGGGCTCGGCCTACGGACACGCTCCCTACTGTCTTCCACGGACCGTGTTAGCCTTCGGTGTGATTCAGCATGCCCTCATGCATATGCATGACATGCTGACGTCACACCGTTTAACTGCAGCCTCCGTGTAAGCCATGTATCTCTTACACGGAGGCTTCGTGAATCCTGCCCCTTGGGTGAGTGGTTTTGATCTCAAAGTAATAAGCCAATCACTTACAGTCTATTGATTGGCTTATTACCATGAAGTGCTTTTTTAGAGGGTGGGATGTTGGGTTGAACCAGATATGCTTCTGCTTGACTGGCAATTATCATAAACTGATGTGGAAGTAAGTTGAAAATCTTCCAATGTTATGCACAAAGGGAGGATCTTCTGGAGATTATTTTTTAGCCCTAACCACTCCCTTAGCATGAGAACATCACTGTAGGCTATTCAAGCAATGAGGTATGACCAGGGAAGTATGCCCAGTCTGGACACGGAGTAGACAAGGCCCCAGGTCAGCCAGCTCTCTGGTCTGGTAATCTATGTTTGTCAGGGTCTCCAAAAGGATCATGAGATATGTGCCTACCATCCACATAACCCCTTCCAGGATAAGCACTCCTATCCTCTACTGCCTATGCATTCAAACTCCTAAGCTTTTACTTGAACATAGGTCTACTGAGTCATAGTCAGGGCTATATCTGTGTATTTTACCAAAAAAATGTAACATTACATATATTATTAAGTGCATAGACTTTTCATTCCATATGTCATGGTCATGAAGAATGAATGTGATAACCACAGAATCAGTAATACACTAGCTGCAGTTAGTACAGTACATATCTGACAACCAACCTATAAATCATATCAAATGTTCATGAAACATTTGAGACTATCACAAAAAAAGTCCCAGTTGCCAATATAACCCATTCTATAATAATGTATCTCACATAATTATTCAGCAATGATGATACTACCCATATACAACACTTCAGAGAGATTTATTCCCCATAAAAAGAAAAATACAAATCCCAGTTTCTCAAAACTTGGATTGTTTGCATTCTGTTAACCACATTGTACAGAAGTAAATGCTAAAGATTTTTTTCTCATCTCTTTCTCTCTCTCTCTGTGTCTCTGTCTCTCTGCTTAATTTATTCTTGCTGCTTCACTGAGGAAGGGATAATCACCAAAACTCCAGCACTATTAGTAATATGTGCCAAGATGAAGGGCTCAGTGGCTAAACTATATTACAGAAATGCAGCACTAGAATAGTAGATTAGTAAAATGACACCCTTTTTTTTATGGCTGTAATTCAGGAGCTGCAAAAAAAGATGTTCAAAGTGTTCATAATATGAGCACCTTATATGTTTTAAAACATAAAAAATAAGCAAAGTACTACATTTCATCCAATTATTTACTGTTGCAGAATTTTCAAGTATATACGCACATTCATACCGAACAAAACCCATTTTGTCACATTATGTCATATCTAATAAATAGCAAAAACATTACAGTGGTTTAGGATATCAGCATTAAAATATGGGAACTGAGGGGGGCCTCTGAAGTCCATAGCAGACTTGAAGTACAGTGAAATTTGGTAAAAAAATAAGGATCTCTAACCACTGTTTAAAGTTCACGTGTCAACAGCAATTAAACTTCTAATCTGCTAACAACATACTTTTTAACCTTATTTATTTGTATAATACAAACATATTTAAAACACTCTAGGAGACAAACACAACAGACTGAGTCAAAAGATGATGATGAAATACATACCATTTACAGAAAAATTGTTTATTATGTGACTACTGCTATTCTGGATAACCAGCACAAATTCTGACAATTTATTACTAGACATATTCAAGAAGAAAATCTTTTATAAACCATAGAAACTCTATGAAATCAGTGACCTGTTTCTTTGGTTTATCAAACAGAGGTCATTGAAGGTTTTTATTATGGCCCTTGGCAGCCAGCCCCCTTGCTTATTGAATTGAAAGAAAGTTGAGGTGCATTATGAAGTAGATTATCATAAACATTAAATGTATAACAAAATTAATTAAATAAAAAATACAGTGTAAGACTTATAGCAGGCAAGCATAAGTATGAAATGTAGAATTAGAAATAAATCACAAAACTGAATTATAAGAATAAGTAAATGTGCAAACATCAACATCAAATGCAACATAGAAAATTATTATGCTAAATATAAACCAAGTGAAACAGATAATCATACTATATCTCCAAGCATGTGAATGAATTACAGTAAGGTTACTATCTATCCTGAGAGCAATGTACTCACATATTAGAAGCACCACTATTTGACTAAGTAGTATACCAAAATTTTTATCAAAGTGATGCGGTCTTATTCTGACTTTTAAAAATCATGCAATATTCCCCAAATCAATCTCAGACTACAAAAAAATGTCATACTGCAGATTAGTTTGCATTGCTTCCTTACTGGGTACAGCAGACAACAGGACCACATTATCAGCACATAAATAAAGCATATTGACTTCAACAGATGTTGCATAAAACACTTATGAATACATTAAAAAACAAGAAACAACCCCATCATTGAATCATCCTTTGTATAAGGTGATAAAATGTATGCATTGGACTTGACATGCTGTAATTCAAGCAAAGCTGCCTTGTGTTATAACTATTAAACTATTTTAAAAGCTATTGGAAAACAGCAAAGCAATCGTGTTTTCCAAAATCCATCCATGGTCACCACATACATGTCCTAGACAGATCAAGAAAAAAGACAAGAAAATATGTCTTCAAATCAATAATAGTACTTATGAAATGATCATTAACTATATTATTGCACTCATTACTATGAACCATAATCTAATTCAACAATATGATTTCTATTCCCAGTACAGTACAATGTCACCACTACCACAATATGAAAACACATAGCAATGGCTCTTATAACTGCCTTGCTTTATCAGCATCAGTTGTTATGCCTTTCAGTGGTTCTATTGATGATTTACAAAGATGAAAAGAAATGTCTGAAACACAGAAAAGCATAAAAAAGTCAGCTTTAATTGTTTTTTAGTGGGGTAGGCAAGCACCCCTGCCCCACACCCCCAGAAGTTATATATACCATCTTCATGGTGCAGAAGAGAGAGAGATTTGCCAAAACCAGTGAAGCATTGCTAGCACACACTAAGAAACCACATCAGCAATGATCGTATGGAAAGCAGCTTTCAGCGTTATGTGTTCCATCTTTTGCTCTTCATGCTAGATGTACTCGAGCAGTTTAACCTCAAGCAACGTTAAGGGAACAGCCTTTTCAGCAGAATCTGACAGTCATGAATATTTCCGTGACTTCAAGTTCATTTCCTTTAATCAGCTGTTTATCCATTTGTAAGTCGTCTTGGTATATCAATCACTATAAATCACCATGCCATATATTGTTTAAATGTTATAAAGTCCTCTGTCTTTGGTTATGAACCACAGAACACTTCCAGACAGTCTGGTACAGTACTGTCTGTTTTCAATTCTAATTAATGATTCATTTGCAGAAATTTTCCTATGAATTTACAGATAATGTGCTAAGAACGAACAGAAGAGATGAGGTGCCTGCTAGAACATTTGTAAAATATAAATGTGTTTGATGGGCAAATACCTTATACTCAGGTTCTCTTAAACTATTAAAACATGTCATGTAATGGAGGTTATGAAGTATGATTGTTGGATGGTATGAAATTATTCTCAACTAGTGACTGCGGAAAACAGAAAACCAACTTAAAGATAACAGTGCTTGGATATTTGTCATTTATTAGTGATGTAACAACTGTTGTTGTCAGCAATTCTCTGTTGCTATCAGCAATTTCAGTTTCAGTACTGCATGGTGTCTCTTTGCCATGATCCATTAAGATGAATGCTATAAATAGTCCAGAAGTATGGCAGATTAATTTTAAAGCCTGTACACCTCTTCAGATTTATTGTAACATTACATACATTTTGTGGAAGTCCAGGCAATTATCTTGTAAAGGGGACTGTCTTACTGCCCTATCAGTACTCTACAAGCACTGTGCAACAAATGGAGAAAGACATCGACCCTTTGGCTGTATCTGGTAGATAGCATGCTAGAACTGGCATCTGAAAAGGCCATGTCCAATCTGCAAGTCAGAACTACAAAAAAAATATTGTGGCCCAGGGCATTGATCCCACATCCTAGACACCTTGTGAAGTTTATTCTATGTGCAGTAATGCATGATGGAAAGTAACATGGACAGGTGGTGCTACAAGCTTCTCAGTGTCTCTTTGTGAGTTCATTGGCAGGGATATGACGGGATATGCATGACAGCACTGACTGTGATGAGCGACACTCTTCAGTATAACAATGATTCTGAGACAATCACACTAAAATGACTCATTGGCATAGTCATTATGTTAGAAAGCCCATTTTAGTGCATTAAAAACCATTTGGTCACAACACAGTGAGAAACAGCATTATAGTGAGTGACTTCAGAGCTGAAACACTGTAAATAATAGCTTGCACTACAAACAAAACATACTGACAACAGGAAAGACAACAGGTAGTGGACCTCAGGACTGTTGGGTACACACAGCTAAGTATCAAAGAAACAGGAACAAATACTAAACAATGCAGTTTATCATGTAGCATAGCAAAAGGTAAGTATCCTGCTGGGTGTGAAGTGAGGGAAAAATCACACTGACAGAGAAGAGACCAGAAGGCCAAGACAGGTTATTGACTTGCCATGGGGTTGGCTTGCCTGACAGGCAACAGAGCATTAGAGCATGACAGGTTACTTGCCTGCTGTGGGGTGGAGGTCTCACTCTAACAGGCAACAGAGCACAAAGGCATGACAGTTTATAGTCCTGTTGTAAAAATAGCACAAGGGCATGGCAGGTCCGTGTCCTGATGTTTCTGGGGGGGGGGGGCACTTTACCACATACACTATGACAAAATACACATCACAGATGATAAGAAACCTCTTTAACATGTCACTGCAGGTGCTGTGAACACTGCACTGCAAGACAGTGATCAGTACAGCATTGATGTTGTCAGCTTGGCATGAGGTTTGATTGGGGACAGCATTTTAGCAAACAGGCATGAGGCCACCAACTGGAAGTGTAGGACAGTGCTGAGACATTGTTGCCTGCCAAGAACAGTCTGATGTTCACAGAGTTAAGAAAGAGTATCCCGTGAAACATGTAGTCATTAATGCTGGGTTGGGTAAGGTTTTCCAGCTTGTAGCATCAGTGCCTAGTTTAATGCATGAAGTTATATTAGGTCAAGACTTTACCCCTTCAAGATATGGTAGAAACTGTGAGGCAGAAATAATTAGACACTCATAGTTTCATAGGTGTGTGCTACGCTGATAATCACTGGTGGCCATGCATCAGAAATCTCTAATAGGTTCTGGTACCATTGATAAGTGTAAGCAAGAGCTTGGGAAATTAAACATTTACAAGCAGGCATCCGTGAAATGAAACATTTACAGGCTGCCTCTGTCAACTACAGACATAGGTGCCAAACCAGGGTTGAATTTCCTGTTCCCCAGCCAATTGTCCAGGTTACATTTCTATTGGGTTAGGGAGGAACTCTAACCAGTTCCAGAGAAGATAGTGCCTGGGATACTTATCTACTTCCTCGATAGGTCTAACTTATATGACAAGTGAGGTTTAAGTCTTTAGAATCGGTAATTCTGATGTGGTTAGTTTTTCAAATATGCAGTTGATTCATCAGGATGGGGTCCCATAATGCCTTATATACCAGGCATACATCTTCCCTGAACAGCCTGTAGAAGACAGAAAACAGGGAGATGGCTTTGAGGTGGTCTACAGAGAACATGTTACTTACATGTTGTAGTTTTTGAGTGAGGAATCTTTCTGGACTTTTCGATTGTTGGATATGCTTCGTAAGTACATACCAAAGGGGCCATTGTATTCAATGTTAAGTCAGATGAATGCCAAATACAGTGTGGAACAATGACCTCCTTCAACCTAGATGCCATATCTTTGTTTAAAAGTTGCACAAAATAGAATGATTTCCTCACTACTGTAGACACATGATAGTCAAAGTCTAGATTACTGCCTATGTGTGTCTCCAAGTCCCTGACTACTGGGTTGAGTCTTACGGAGATGTCATAAATATGATAGTTGCTAGCAGTGTATGATTTCTGTAAGGACACTAGTATACATTTCTTGGCATTTAGTTTTAGTCCATGGTTCTGACACCAGTTATTTGTCTGTGTCAGTCCTTCCTGGAAAACATTATTGTCTGTAAGTGATTTTATGACTGCTTCTAATTTGCATTCATCTGCAAATTTGGTTATCCAGAGGACCTTGTTGTTGGTCTTGACTTCAGAGAAGTAGATGCTAAAAATGATTTTTCTAAGGACTTACCCCTGTGGGGAGTCTGCTGCTTACTGGCCTGTTTGTAGAGGTGGACTCCCCAGTTATAACTTTTTGAGTCCCGTCTGTGAGCCTTCTGGTTATCCACTGGGCGATATAAGGATTTATACCTGACCTCCTGAGTTTGCAAAACAATGCCTGAGTGAGTTATTATGTCAAATACCTTGGCCAGGTCAAGTTAGGCAGTGCAAACCATTTTGCCCTCATCCATTGTTTTGGGTACGTTCTCATAGAATTCAACTAGGTTGTGTAGGCATGACCTGCCCTGGAAAAAACTAAACTGAGCTGATCCAGTGTCTGGAGGTTTCCTATATTATTATTATTGATCATTTCCATGATAATTCTTACCATGGCTTTGCATATGAGACCAGTGAGACTTATGGGTCTGTAGTTCTCAGTGTCTGCAGATGGCCCACCTTTGTACAAATGTTTTACAGCTGAGACATGAAGTCTGTTAGAGGCTATGGTTAAACAGTGATTTCAGAGGACCTGAAAGGACATGGTTCATGCTATTTAGTAGGAATATATTTGTTTAAAAGTAGGTCCTGGGACCAATCCTGTTTTTTATGGGGTCCAAATGCAGAGATCATAAGTCAGCAAGCAACGGAGAGTAGTATTGCTGAAAATGAATTCATCCTCAAGTCTTGGTGAGTACCTTCATAAGGTGGACCCTGTTTTTCACAAAATCTCACCAAGACGACACTGATCTATAGACTATTGTATATAGTATATATCATGGACACAAGTAGGTCAAAAATAAAAAAGATAGCTGGGTGCACAAGACCCAGGATAAAAAGTGCCCAATTTGGGTAGCCGCAATGGTGCCAGGATGGAAAAAATGATGGTGTAGAATCCTCAAAATACCAAAAAAAATCCTACAATGGGGCTAGGCCAAGCTTAGGGGGAGGATCCCCCCCTCCATTGTAGAAGGAAGTAGCAGTCCACAACAATCACAAAAACTGATAGGCCAAAGAAGAGCCATAAAGATAAAGTGGACTATTCAGGATAAGAAAGAAATGATGTATTGTTACTATTATGCAGAAATCCCAGAATTTCCAGACACAAGACATACAAAAAGATTAAGAGAGAAATTGCAGGAAAGAAAAATACTTCCACAAGAAAAACTGTAAGAAGGTTAAAATAAAAATATGTGTTCATTAATACAACAGATTTGTGAAAAACATTATATAGCGAAGAAACGTTGTCCTGTTTGTAAAAAGCAGTATCTGAGGAAGTGCAAAAATATAAACTACAAAACCTAGAGATTTTTGAAAAATTATAAAAAAGAAATATGGACATGGGAAAGAAAGAGAGATGTGATATGCTGCAATATTTATGCAAAGTTGAAAGCCAAATTACTCAATACAAATAAAGAAGCCCCAAAGACATTTAAAGAGAAATACAGACAAAGGCATCCAGATATGGAAAATTTCACAATAAAAAATAATATCATATAGAGGAAATGCAGAAAGGATTAGTAAAGTAGATATTAAAAAAAAAAAAACAGAAGCTGATGTTATGGAATGCCTGCAAAGTGAAGAATTTGGTGTAGAAGGTCTAACACATGTTACATCACAACATGCTGTAATGAGTCCCGAAAATAAGAAGAAACTGTTAGATCAGGAGACATCTGAAGAAGAAATATAGACGTGGGAAAGAAAAAGAGATTTAATATGGTGTAATATTTATGTAAAGGAGAAAGCAAAATTAGTCAATACAAAAAAGTAGCACCAAAGATATTTGAAGAGAAATACAGGCAAATGAATCTGGACACCAAAAACTTTACAATACAAAAAAATAAGAAGACAAAGAAAAAAAGTAGAAAAGAAGGTTAGTAATGGAGAAGTTAAAGAAATAGAAACTGAGGTTATGGAGCACCTGCGAAGTGAAGGATTCAGTGTAGAATATCTAACTCAGAAAGCACCACAGCAGGGTAGAGCAATAGCCATCCAAATTAAGGGCAAGTCAGTGGAATGGGAAGCAACCTGACAGTTGCCATATGAAGATATTTTGGAGCCTACCATGTGAAACCAGTATAAATGTTCACTTGAAGCTGGACAGTAAGGGAAGGAACAGGAAACTGTGGTAACTCTGATGCAGTCAGTGTTTAGGAGTGATAGGCCAGTGAGTTCACAAATTACAGAGTAATGGCTAACATATGATGAAATTGAAGTGAATGTGCCACAGGAAGTTGTTATAGAACTTTCTATCGAATACCCACAAGAAATGGAGAACAAAAATGTGTCTTTACTTTAGAAGAAAATGAGCCAAGAGAAGAGTTGCTTGATTTAATAGAGATAGATAGACATATTAAGACTGATGAAAGAAATAGACTGCAGAAGGTCAATAAAACCCAAAAAGTCAGAAGTTTGATAAAACTAATGACTACAGTAATTAGGACCGTCCATAGAGACCCATGCAATATAACAGACGTAAACAGGATATATTACTAAGCAGCTAAATTATTAACAAATAAAATTCTATCACAAGAAGAGCACAGGGTAGTAAGAGAAAGGAAGGTGAGAAATCAAATACTATCATGGAAGTATTGAACACAGAAAACTATAAAGCAATATTCTAATAAGAAGTGTTACTGTTAGAAGAGTATAGGAGAGGGAACAGATCTATTTATATGTGCACCACAAACAGACACCAATCAGGCTAACAACAGGAAAAACAATGCTCCGTCTTAAGAGTGAATCTGCAAGTTATCCTAAAAATCATAGATCGATAACTTTCCTTCCAACAACATATAAACTATACACCAGAATTCATGCCGGCAGAGTTTTTAGTCATTTAGAAGAAAATTCAATCATGGCAATAGAACAAAAGGGGATAAAAAAAAAGTCATATGGAAGAAAGGATCATCTCTTGCTAAATAAATCATAATGGAGAACTGTAAAAAGGGGAAGAATCTAAGTATGGCATGGACTGACTACAAAAAAGCATTTGCTAGTATCCCACATTCATGGATAAAAGAGTGCTTAAAAATGTATAAGATATATCCAACACTGATCAATTACATTACAGAGACCACAAAACAGTGGCAGGCCACTTTGCAATTAAGCCATGATAAAGGAAAAAATATTATACCATGACCCCCCATTAATATTCCAAAACGTGCACGCTGATTGGCCAGCGTGCACATTGTAAATCGACTTATACTAATGGAAAAAGGTCCAGTCGCCCGCACTTTTTCCATTAGTATAAGTCTCTTTTAAAACACACTGTCTTGCTATGTTAAAAGAGTTTAACATAGCAACATAGGTTTAAAAAAAGCAACTGAGATCTCTGTTGCTTTTTTTAAAGCTGTCTCGCTATGTTAAACTCCTTTAACATAGCGACACAGTGTGTAAAAAGCAATGGAGATCTTGCTTTCTCCATTGCTTTTTTTTAAAACCTGTCTCGCTATGTTAAATGGGTTTAACGTAGCGAGACAGCTTTAAAATAAGGAACGGATATCTCCGTTGCTTATTTTAAAGCTGTCTTGCTATGTTAAGCCCATTTAACATAGCGAGACAGGTTTTAAAAAAAAAAGCAATGGAGAAAGCAAGATCTCCATTGCTTTTTTACTGTTTCGCTATGTCAAATGGGTTTAACATAGCGAGACAGCTTTAAAATAAGCAACGGACATCTCCGTTGCTTATTTTAAAGCTGCCTCGCTATGTTAAACCCATTTAACATAGCAACAAAAAGCAACGGAGATCTTGCTTTCTTCATTGCTTTTGGCCACAGCTCTGATGTACTGTGTAGGCATGCACAGTACATCAGAACTGCCGCGGATACCAGACAGCTGTGGAAGGGCAGCAAAGAGGCATTATACAATGCCATTATTTAAGAAAAGTAATTATTTCTTTTCTTAAATAATGTCATAGTATAATAGCAATAACCCACTTCTGGGTGTGGGTAATGCGGGATTTACCCACGGTTGTCTTTCTTTGGTCCCTCAGGCTTCGCCCTCAGGACCAAACCACGCCAACCGTGGGTAAATCCCGCATTACCCACACCCAGGCGTGGGTTATAGCTATATTATTCTAGGGATAAAAATGAACATGGGAATATTCCAGGGTGACTCCCTGTCACTGCTGCTATTCTGTCATGCCCTTAACCCTTTAAACTGCCTAATCAACACATTAGGCCAACCCTATAATTTGGCTCATAGAAAACCACAAAGTGTAAAGACCTCTCATATTTTCTTTGTTGATGATTTAAAACTGTATAGCTCATCAGATGAGGAATTGAAAGCACAATTGCAAGTAGTCAAAACTTTTTCAGGTGAGAAAAGAATGTCATTTGGTCTTGAAAAATATGCAAAAGCAACCGTTAAAGCAGGAAAACTGTAGCACCAAGAAAACATCAGTTTGGGAAAAGAATGTGATATAAAAGAACTTGAGCAAGAAGGAGTGTATAAATATTTGGGACCTGATGAAGGATCAACAATGAAACATGAAAAAATGCAAATAAATCGTAGTAAAGAATATTTTAGAAGATTTAAATTAATTATTAAAACAGCATTGGCATCTAGGAACAAAATTCAAGCTATAAGCCAATTTGCTCTCGCTGTCCTAACTTACAGTTGTGGATTGATTGACTGGCCCCAAAATGTGCTGGATAGAATAACAGGAAAACAAGAAGGATGCTTTATAAAAATCAGTGCATACCAAGATCATATATTCCTATTTCCAAAGGAGTTATGGCCCTCCTTGAAATTTTGCAAGTATAGATGTGCAATTGTGGGACTGCACACATATCTGCTGACCTCACAAGACCCAAACATAGTAAAAGTTTTGAAACATGAGTAGAATAAATCTAAGATGACTTCCCTGCTTAGTCTGGCAGAAGCATATCAGCATTAAGCAAAAATGGAAATCGAAGTAGATAAAAATCAGGGAGCAACTGAATGGGCCAAAAAACAAAAGAAAGATTATAAGGTGAAGGATCAGGTGAGAAGGCAAGAAATGTGGAAAATGTATAAAAATAGTTGCAAGTCTAGAAAACTTCTAGAAGAACCTCATGTTGATCAGGATCAAATACAGGAATGATTAAGGAGAGGTAAATTCAAACCAAAAGATGAAAGGTTAATATTGGTGGCCCAAGATAGTGGGCTACATGCACATTGTTTTACAAGGTCAATTGAACACATGAGAGAAACAGACAAATGTAGATTTTGTAAAACAGAATTGTAAACAGTTGTAAACCCTGTTGCTGGTTGTGACATACTAATGGCAGAAGGATTGTATATTGAAAGGCACAATAATGTGGCGAGACTGTTGCACTGGGGATTGTGCAAACATTATGGTACTGAAGTGGCTAAAAACACTGGAAACATGAACCACAACGCATCATAGAAAATAATAAAGTCTGCATTACATAGGATTACCCATTACCAGCAGTTCTACTAAAGATAGATGCGAGAAAACTAGATATAGTGGTCCATGAAATGAAGACAAAAGTAGCATTGATCGTTGAAATCAGTATACCCAGTGACTACAGTGTCTTGCGTACAGTGAGACACAGAGTCATAGAATATCAAGATTTGCAGGCAAAGATGAGAGCAGTGTGGAAGAAAGGTACCCAGAGAGTTCCAATGGTAGTAGAAGCAACTGGTCTTATAAAAAATAATCTACAATCTAATTTAGATATGTTACCAATACATGTAACTCCATATGAAATGCAAAAGGAGTCATTACTGGGCACATCGTGGGTGTTGCAAGGAGCACTTTTGTCTGACATCAAAGATTGAAACAATATTAATTTCATGTACTTTAATCATACTTTGACTTAGGAATAGGGTCCATTCATGCTCTGGTATTAGAAACCCAAAAGATTTGGAGAAATTTAAAAAGGAAGCCTGTGATATTATCTATGCCCATCAAAGTAGTGCTCTTGGACATAGTGAGAGCATTGAGGACCTGTTCCCTACTGATAGTAAGGGAAGTTATATTTCATGGTACTTGCTGAGGGAGGCTGGGGAAGAGGGGTAAAATTAGACCTGAATCTGTCTTCCATTAGTTTTGTTATACCTTCTAGCTCAATATAGGTGTCTCCATTAACCATGATCTCTGCACACAATTGTGTATTGCCTTTGAGGATGTGGACATACTTGAAGAATGCATTGTGGCTGGCCTTGGCCTGGGAGGTCATATCTACCTCTAGTTTGGCATTGGTAGACTTATACGCCCTGCAAGTTCTTTGTTTAGTTTCATGAGAGTGCTTTTATCCTGCTTGGTGCTATGCTTCCTAATTTTTGACATGATTTTCTTCCTTCTGTTATACAGTCTACTGATGTTGTATTTCCACCAGGGTGGCATTTTCTTGCCTTAGTTCTGTATATATTTCTGGTGTGTACAACTGCCTTTATGCAGTTATTAACATGCTTATATAGGGGTTTTGTGAACTGTTCCGTGTAGGCAGCAGTTTTCAGGGTTTAGTTGGGCTTCATATTTTCCAAGTTCTAACTTAATAGTATAAAGTTATCCTTAGAGTAGTTCCTGACCATTATCCATGGTAGGTACGGTTCCACGATTTATTTTTACTTCAAAGGAGACTGTTTTGTGGTTTGACCTTACAAGAGATGACATTACAATGGGGGGGGGGGGGTGTGCAGCACTCTCCCATATCTATGAAGAAAACATTCAGTACATTTTCTCCAGTGGTCGGCATATTGACAATTTGGACCAGGGAGTTTGTGTTTATAAAAATCCATGAATCCCTGTACCTGAGGTTTGGTGTCATATATGATTTTCAGTTAACAGTGGGTATTTAAAGTTGTTCATAACTATGTTATTGGGTTGGATGGTAACTGTTTCCAGGAAGCTTAAATATGTGTTATGGGTTTCCTGAGTCATAGACCGGGACCTATAGGTTGCAAGGAAATGGTATGGGAATTTGCCTACGATAATTTGAACAAGGAAATAAAAATGATGAAAGTCTGAATCACCTGGCTAAAAACAAATACTTTAATAAAACAACAAAATAAAATAAGTAAATGCTTTCATGATGTAACCCCTTCATCAGACATCATTACAAACTGTTTCAAGGGTATTTAAATGGTAAGCAACCAATCAAAATTCAGTAGTAGGGTCTATGCCCTTTTAACACAGGTTTTATAGGTAGCATTCCATTTAAACCTGGGCTTCTATCTGCCCTAAGTTCAATTATCCACTTTGTTTCACATAATTCTGTCAAGTTTACCAAATCCTCACCCCTTGCATTCATTTTCACAACTTGCAAGGTTATACTGATATAATGCATTGTGAATATTCTGTGTCTATATAGATGGTAAATGTTGCAAAATTCTTTCTTTAAAGTGAATGTTCGTTTTCTCTACATAGAAGGATTCACAGTCTCTGCACTTTGCAAGGTATATAACATTCTTATTTTGACAATTTTCATAAAATCTCATTCTATAACATTTATCGTGTGTCACTGGATGCACAAACATATTTCCATTCATCAGCATCGAACAAGCCTTACAATGTCTGCATGGAAAGGTACCATGTTGAATTGTTTTGCCATCACTATGTTTACTAATGCCCCTTTTCATACATAATAAATCTTTCAAATTCTTATTACGTCTGAATGAAAAAGAGGGTTCATCCCCTAGCATATCCATAAGCTTATCATGTATTGATAAAATGCTCTAGTTTTTCTGTATAGCATCACATATCCCCCTATATCATTACTGTATTTTAAAATTACAGGTTGTTTGTTTATAGCCCTGTCAGAACTCTCAAATGCCCCTATTGTCTTTGTTTTCGATTACCATGGGATGACTTTCTTGGACGTATCCTTCTTGCTAATTATCAATAACCTTTGCCACCTTAGTTTCATTATAACCCCTAGAGCAAAAACGTGCAGCTAAATAATCAATTTCTTGTTCAAATACATTGTCCTCAGTACATAATCTAGATATTCTGTATGTTTGTCCTTTAATAATATTGTCTTGGATGCATACTGTTGTAAGATAAAAGGCTGTTTTTCCAATACGTTTTTCAAAATCCTGATGTCTCTATAATGTCAGACTCATTCTTATTTAGTCTGACATCTAAAAAGTCTATTTCAGACAATGAATAATGTATACTAAATCTCAAAAATTCTGTTGTAGACTCTAAATAGCCTACAAATTTATTTAATTCAATTTGTGTGCCTTTCTATAAAATAAACATGTCATCCACCAAACGGGCATTATACAATAGATGACCCCACCAGTCATGTGATGTACTAAAAGTCATGGCTTCTTCCTAATGGGCTAACACCATATTTGCAAAGGAGTTTGCACATGGAGTACCCATGGCGATTCCTTTAACCTGCTTATAATAATTGTCATTGTAGATAAACATTTTGTTGTTCAATATCATTTCTATCATCTTGCTTATCATATTTATCATTTTTCTTTCATTAGAACTATTATGTTTCAAAAAATGTTCAATGCCAACAAGGCCATAATCGTTGGGTATAACCGTGAACAAACTGTTGATATCCAGTGTTACTAACAAAAATTCCTTCTTCTTCTTTTTCTTCTTTTTTTTTTTTGATTCTTCATGTCTTTGCTTTCATTTTTTTTCCTTCTTTGCTTCTATTATCAGGCAGGATACTTAAACTTTTTAAATGTACTGCATCTCTAGTTCTCCTTTTAATGAGTATGTGGATAGTAAAATAAAGCAGTTCACCACTGCCTTACAAAACTCATAATGCTAATGTTTGCCACAATTTACCTTTTTCCCCAACCCGCTTGATTCAGTCTTTCTCTAGGATAAGAAGTACTGAATGTCTGTTCTTTTTTCTTACAGAAATTAAGTTATATTCAGTTCTTCTCTCTGTGCTGCCTTTTTACCTCTTCTGCATATCCTCACTGGCATATAGTTCACAGTTATTTAGCATGTGTGTATACAGATGTACACCTGCAGAAAGATAAAAAATAAGATGCAGCTCTCACATATTTATTATGCATACACTAATATTTAACTAATTAACTATGTGTAATTCAAAAATGTCCATTTGAGTATTAAAATATAAATATGGTTTATGTTTGCTCAGTGATTGTAATTTTTAATAATATGACAGAACTATTGATAAACCTACTACATAAAATGGAAACTGATAAATAAATATTTTATATTCTTAAAGTCTGTGAAGAATTATTTTTATTTTATTTATTTATTTATTTGCAGTTGGTTTACCAGAATAGTCCACCGGGCCAAAAGAACCCGTTTTCAATGGAGTCCTGGGGAGAAAAGCTCCAAAAACAATTAGCAAGGTTACAATAAGGTATTTAGTTTCAATTATACAATTCCTATGGACTTGGAAATACAGTAGACTAGTGTACAAACATATACAAATATTACAATCTTGTATCGCTGAAAACAATTTACAATATAGAAACTGAAAGGCTTTTACAACTTAGGCTGGGTTACACTGGAGATATCTTTCATACATTCAGGATGAGTAGCTTAATACAATCAAGAGAAAGGTACATGAGCTGACATAGAACCTTTCAATATAGAAACAGAGAACCTTTTCCATCAGAGGGTATATTTACACTAAGGTACCTTTAAGTATTCAGAAAAAGCTAATACAAGCAAGAGCAAGATCTATGAGTTTAGGAGAGTAAGGAGAAATTCTCATTATGAATAGGGGAGGAGAAGTGAAAATTCTCAGTATGAGGAGATTATGTTGGGTGGGAGCAGGAGCATTCCCACTGGGAAATTAGGGGTGAGTGAAGGGATTTTTTGAATGAGAAGTGATTAGTGATGGTACGAATGGATGGGGGTAAGGAGTTCCAGAGACGAGCAAGACTGTAGGATAAGAGATTTTTTTCCAGGGGGATGAATTGGTTCATACAGTTCAATTAAGTTTTGGTTGTTAGATCTTAGAATTCTATCAGGGAGGTGCATTTTCAAGGTAGAGGAAAGGGATGGGCAGAGGGAGGGATTGAAGATGAGTTTGTGTGCAAGAGTCAGTATGACGTAGGTGAGGTGATTGAGTAGTTCTAACCATTTTATTTTGTGGAGAGCTGAACAGTGGTGTGAGGAGGACTTATGGGAGGTAGCAAACTTGGCAATTTTGTTATAGCAAGAGGAGAGTTGTGTTTTGAGAGAAGATTGTAGGTTAGTTGGAAGTGGGGCTCCATAGAGGAGGAATGGGATGAGAAATGTGGTAGATATGGTGAGTTTGGTGGAGGGTGTAAGATAACGATTCTGTCTGTACAGCATGCCGAGTTTTTGGTGAGTTTATTTTATATTTAGTTGAAGATGGGAATTGAATTTAAGCTATCAATTTGGACCCCAAGTAATTTGGCCTCAGATACCAGTTCTAAGGGTGTATTGTTGTGACTAGTAATAGTGAAATTACTTGGATTGAAAAAGGTAGCTTTAGAGGGGGTGAATACCATTACTTTGGTTTTGGAGGCATTGAGTACAAGGTGATTTGTTTTCATCCATTGTTTGGTGGTTGAGAATGCATCTTGAGTAAGCTTTAGAAATGTGGGGATGGAGGTAGCAGAGCAGATTATAGTTGAATCATCTGCATATTGGATAATTTTAGTTGATGGGATAGAGTTATGGAAATCGTTTATGAATATATTGAAAAGCAGGGGACCCAGTATAGATCCTTGGGGAACACCGGTTGGGGTGTTGATGAAAGGTGGCTTTTTTCCATCTCACTGCCTGATATCTATTGGATAAGTAGCTAGTGAACTAGTTCAGAGAAGAGGGTGACAAGTTCAGCTTGGAGAGTTTAGTTAGTAATAAATTGTGGGAGATAGTATCAAAAGCTTTAGAGAGGTCTAGTAGGAGGGTAGAGACAATGTGTCCTGTGTCCTGGGCTTTGTTCACAGCTTCCAGGAAGGCAAGTAGGGCGGTCATAGTACTGTGTCTTAGTCTGAAACCATGTTGTGTTGGAGTTAGCAGGTTATTGTCTAAGAGGTATGGTAGGAGTTGTAGGTGAATACACTTTTCTAAAAGTTTAGAGATAGGAGATAGAATAGCGATGGGATGGAAATTAGTAATATTGTTATTGATGCCTCCTTTGTGCAATGGAACAACAAAAGCCTTTTTCCAGATTTGGGGTACCGAGCTTTCTTGAATGGAATGGTTGATTAAAATGCTGATGGGGTAGGCAATGGCTTCAGCAGCTATACTGAGAAAGTAAGAAGGAATGTTATCAGGGGCATTAGAGCATGGTTTTAGTTTCTGCAGTAGTTTTTTTATGGTGGATGTGGGTATAGGTTTTAGTGAGAATGGTGGAGGGAGGGGGAGAATTTGAGAATGTTGATGGAGTGGATATAGGGGGATGAGCAGTGGTTAGGGGTGAAAAGTTGGTAGGGGAAGATTGGGGTGTAGTGGGGGGTATGGTGGGGTTTGAAGATGAAAAGGATGAGGTTAGTTTGGCGATAGAATCAATGAAGAAGGTGTTGAATTGAGTGGCCAAGTCTATGTCAGGAGTGTTAGGGTCTGGGCTCGGGTTATCTGGTTTGTTGGGATTGAGGAGGGTAGACATGTATTTCCAAAATTTTTGAGGGTTTGTTTTGTTGTTGTTTTGGATTATGGAGAAGTAATTTTGTCTATCGGAGATGATAAGTTTTTTTACTTTGTTTCTGAGTGTTTTGTATTCGTTATGGGCTAGGGGAGTCCTGTGTTTCTGATATGATGACCATGCCTTATCTCTAAGGTGCATAGTTACTGCTCTTACATCTCAATAAACTTCATGTTTTCCATTAATATCTGTCATTGGAAAAGAAAAAAAAAGTCACTAAACACTGTGAGATCCTTTATTTATTTAACAAGTTGATTGCTTTTTCTCATAATTACAGTAATTAGTTATACTGACTCCACTTAGAGAATTAAAGAAGGAAATTACACAGTTTATACAATATATTGCGTAGAGGTCTAGATAAAATATTTAAGAAGATGTGATAACTGTTTTTCTTAGAACAAAACAAAAAATATATTCCAAATGTTTTTGAAAATAATTTGGTTATGATTACACTGATATCTAGGGCTCCAAACTTTTGATTTTTTTCTGCTGCATTCTAATTGGAAAGATGCGCAGTTTGTAATTATTATATAATCAGATTTGGCTTTACCACTGCCCTGCCTCAGTACCATATTAAATCTGAGATGCACATGGCAATACATTGGCCTATTAGAGGTGGCACAAGTGCGTGAGTCATTTATTCCAAATTTGGTTCAAAATGGTTATATTGCCTGATGTATGAAGAACCGTGTCTTAACATTACATCTCTTGGGTACATGTCAACAAATCAAGAACACTCTCAGGAGCTGTCCAACTGATGGGAAAAGGACAAAATGAGTTTAGCCAAATCACGTAGGTAAGTATTTTTTTAAGATGGGCACCACCCCTGCTTCCCCAATGTAGGGAACACCCCCCATACATAATTATACCTACTGTGAGGTTGCACAATGGTGGAGAAAAAAGAAAACCCTAGTGTCAGCAACATTTATTTAAATATTTTCTGTTGATCATGCAGCACTCAAGAAAAGAAACTTTGAATAAAGCAACAAGATCCCCCTATTTTATGTGGATTACAATAAAAATAATATAATGCAATGTTAGTATTTAAAGTGGGACAATTGTTAGAGGTTTATTTGGCTTGATATCCCATTGATTTACTGTTATATATTATTTTCACAATCTCAGATTTTAGTTCTTATGAATTTAGGAAATGTCTTGAATAGAAAAAAAATAAAAACAAAACCAACTGAGAACACATCAGCAGATAATAAGTCATAAATAGAAACAATTGTTAGAAAAAAAGATGTAAAAAACTTATAAAGTGAAAAAAAAAACAATTTGGAGTACCCAAAATTCACAGAAATAAGTTTTTGGCTAACAGATATCCTGTTTACTAACACAGAGACTAAGATTGTTTTTATATCTATGTATTCCATTCACAAATACCACTACTGCATTTTGTTACATAAACTCATCAGCAATATCCATATATCTGTTACCTGTCAAGGTAAAATACTTCCTGTAATGGAGAGATACTAAGAAAGCCAAATCAAGACACAGTTTGATAAATTATCTGCACCTTTGACTTTCTTACTGAAGTGCATGTGATAAACGTTTATGTGGCAGATAAAATGGAAGAGAGCAGATTAGTGTGGTATACCTCTGGCACATTTGAAGACAAAGTAGGCAATGTCCAGTGCCATTTGGATAAATTACTATTGACAGTGGCAGCCCTGATGGAAACATTACATATGGAAATGCAGAATTAAAGTCAACAGTGTCATAGAACGAGGAGATGATGAAGTTGTATAGGAATTATTTAGATGACTAAGATCAATTCACACCAAAAGGCAATTGTAATGCTGTACAGTCACTGTGAAGACATGGAAAGCATATCAAGTTGTGCTATCCTTAGCTGCTGGGCAAGGAAAAATGATTCAGAAACATGGCTGGATATGTAACAAACAGAACAACCCTTTTTTAGTGGTAGAAGAAAATGGGTCTATATTACATTAGCGAATGCTAAAAAAAGCGAACACTAATTTATCGACCCCTTTTAAGCGAAAGCTTAAAATCTCAAACACACGGAACAGCAATTTTTTTCACAGGAAAAAAAATCGCTGGTCTACAAAAAAAAAAAAAAAAGAAAAACAAAAAAACTTAAAACACACCCACCCCACTTAAATATACCAACTCCGAGATTGCACCACAGTGGAGGAAATGGCGAACTCCTGGAACCGGCCCAGCGATTTTTTTCCCTATGAAAAAATTTGCTGTTACGGGTGTTCAAGATTTTAAGCTTTCACTTAAAAGGGGTCGATGAATTAGCGTTCACTTTTCTAAGCATTTGCTAATTTAATATAGACCCAAGAAAATTCAACAACAAGAGAATGAGAAATGATCCAGGGGTAGCCAAGCAACTATTCAAAGTATCTGATATTTTGTTAGCCATAAATAATATGAGCTTGCTGGAGGCAAAGCAAACAACAGGTGAGACTGTTATCCAACTGCGATACTTTTGATAAGAAAAAAAAAATCAGTATAAAAACTAGATGTTATTTTATTTAAAAAGTCTTATGAATCTCTCAAAATATGAGGAATATCTTTAAGAAATATTTTCAAAGTTTGATCCACAAAAATTGCCAGGGGATATGTCTTTCAACCTTGTGCTGCTACTGTTGAACTAAAAGGCAATTCTGAATAGTCCTTGTAAACTTTAGGGATCCCAAACAAGGATGGTATCAAGGGCTTTTTAAACATTAAAAATTATTGGTGTCCAGTGATATGATTCACTGAATAAGTGCATCCTTTCGAAATAAATCAGTCTTCCTGTAAGCTATAAATATTTCATGTCTGGACACTCTGGTATAGGTGTTATTATTATGTAATACACTGAAACTTTTACTAACATAATCAATCTTGTCCCTTAGTACTATTCCTTCAGCATTTGCTGGCTTCCTTACCCTAATTCAGCTATTACTACATACTGATTTTAAAATCTCTCTCTCTCTGTTCACTATTCAGATTGAAATAAACATTCTTAGTTCTAATTAATTTGCAAAAGCCCTTTTCACAGCATTTTTTAAAGGTTGCTATAGTGAATATAAGGGTGGATTGTACACACTTTTTTCCTTACAATTCTCTTTGGTTAAATAGTTCCTTTCTTTTTGTTCCAGAACCTGAAATTAATTTTCCAAGTGAATAATTTTAGTTACAGTAGTATATCAAGAATATCTACTTGACTGTGGGGAAAATACTTAAACCCTTTACTGAAAAGGGAAAAGTGTCCACCAGTAATTAGGTTCATAGGTAGGTACTAGGCTATTGGACCTGGGGCCTATATAAGCCTAACCAAAAGGTTCCCTGGCTTTTGCCACCCAAGAAAATTATTTTCCTGTGTCCCTGTGGAGCAGTGCTGCAGAAGTGATCCTTGGTGTGAATTTTCTATTTCTCATCCAGTCATCAAGATTTTTCTAAAAGAGGCACAATGAGAAGCTTTGCTTGACATGACAGGGTAGTTTGTTCCAGAGTATGGGAAGTCTTTGGGGCAGGAATCTAAACCTCCAGGATGTTCTCTTTATTGTGGTGACAAGGTTTAGGTCCCTGGAGCATGTGGTTCAGAGAGATTGGGATTTCTTTAAGTGTAGCATGTCCAACAGCTCTGGGTTTGACATAGCTTTGTATGTTAGGCAGAGATCGCCTCTGAGTAGGCGATATGCGATGGAGTAGAACTGGAGTTTTTTGAGACATCTGCATATGGCATCTGTTTGAGGCTGATAATCTTCTTAGTGAGGTACTTCTGGGGCCTTTCCAATTGTTGTAGGTGTCTTGTGAGATACATGCCAAATGAGGCATTGTACTCTATGATGGGTCTGATAAGTGATGAGTAGAGAGGAACAATGACCTCCTTTTTTCTAGAGGAGAACCCTTTTGTGATGAGGTCCGCCATATAGAAGGATTTCCTGACTACTGTGTTAATGTGGTCATCAAAGGAGAGACTACTGTCCACATGTATCCTGAGGTTTCTTATCATACTTTCGGTGTTTCATGGGTACTGAGTTTTTCCCAAAGAGGATGACAAAGCACTTCTTGGCATTGAGCTTGAGGCCATGACCTTGACACTAAGCATCTGTCTCTGTGAGGTCCTTTTGTAGAATGTCTACATCATTAGGTGATTCTATTATGGCTCCCAGTTTGCAGTCATCTGTGAATTTTCTTAGCCAAAGACTTTCTGTGTTGGCCTGCACTTCAGAGGAGTAGATGCCAAACAGGAGAGGACCCAGGATCGAACCCTGCAGTACTCCACTCATCACTGGTCTGAAGTTAGACTTGGAGTAGGATACTTTTGCTATGTGGGTTCTGTCAGTGAGTCAGTTGGTCACCCATCTTGTGACATAGGGATTTATGCCCAGTTTAGTGAGTTTATCTATAATTCCAGAGTGGGAGATGGTATTGAAAGCTTTGGCAAGGTTAAGATAGGCTCTGTGCACTACCTTACCCTCATCTATGGTTCTGGTGACTGCTTCAAAGAAGTCAGTCAGGTTTAGTAGAATTGATCTACCGTTTACAAACTCAGACTGAGTGGGGTCCAGGGTTTGGAGGTTACCTATGCCTTTGTTTATAAGCTCCAAGATGATACATTCCATGGCCTTTCAGACCAGGCTCATCAGGCTAATGGGGTGGTAGTTTCCGGGTTCTGTGGTAACACCTCCTTTGTGGAGTGGGATAACAGTCACTGTGAGCCATTCAGTAGGCACATAGCCTGAGGTGACGCTATGATTGAACATGGTGCTTAGGTAGGGTACTAGTTCGTTCTGTAGTTCGCGCAGTACGCAGCCTGGGATGTTGTCTGGTCCCATTGTTGCTGTGTTCTTGGCTTTGGAGAGTGCAGTCTTTACTTGTTCAGTCGTGATTACAGGGACTTTACATTCTTCCGGTATTAAGATGGACTCTTTGGAGGGTGAGAGAGGGGCTAAAGTTAGCACTGAGCCTATCTGCCAGGATGTTGGCAATATCAGTTGGTTGTGTATATTTAGTGCCGTTGTGCTGTAGCTCAGAGGAGATCTGAGTGTTGCCATTGAGATTCTTGCCATAGCTGTAGAATGCTTTGTGTTTGTCTTTGGAATCAGTGGTGATTTTATTTTCATAACTGGCTTTGGAGGATTTTATGAGGGATCTCAGCTTCTTGCTGAGGCTGACCAGGGAGTTCCTCCAATCTTGGGATTTTACTCTTTTTTTTTGTAACAGCTTCTTCCTGCTGTTGTATAGTTTGTTTATGGCAGGGGACCACCAGTTTGGCTTCCTGTTTTTGGAAGATAGAGTCTTGGTTCTGTTGGGGATGGCACAATCCATGCACTCATGTATGTGCTTATACAGTGCATTTGTGTAAGATTCAGCAGTCGTACCTCTATTTTCCATCTGCAAGGGTGTTGTGAAGTTTGCCACTTCTGTCTTAAGAAGCATGAAGTTGGCTATGGAGTAGTTTTTCTTGGTGGTTTCCTTATTGGGGGATGGGGTTGGGATATGGATGTCTAGGGTGATTAGCTTGTGGTCAGATCTGACCAGCAAGGAGTTGACCTCTGGCATGAAACACTGGTTACCCATATTGGTAATGACCAGGTCCAGGATATTGCTGCCCTGGTGGGGGTGTGGACAAGCTGATCCAAGGCACTGGAATTTATGAATTCCAGAAAACGTTGAGCAATTGAGTTGGTACATGAGTAGTTTTCCCAGTTGATGGTGGCTTAGTTGAAATCACCCATAATTAAGGTACAGGGTTGTATCTTAATATTTTCCAGTATCTTAAGAAATGAGTGGGAATCCTGGGTCATGGTGGGGGATCTATAACAAGCTATAACCTGGATTGCAGTCTTGCCCAGTGTTAGTTGCACTTGGATAATTTCAGATGCATTATCTTTAGCAACTAGCCTGGAGGTGTGGATATCCTTAATGAATATGGACACACCTCTGCCTTTAGTGTTTCGGTCCAGGTTAGGCTGCCGAAAGGTGTGGTATGAATTATAGCCTGGTAATGCAGGGGTGCTCTCTGGAGCCTTAAAACAGGTCCCTGTCCCTGCACAGATGTCGATGTTCTCCATTTTAAGGAGTACCGCCAGTGAGTGGATTTTAAGGTTTAAACTTCTGACATTGAGTAGCATTACCCTCAGAGTTTGCTTGCTTGTACCTGTTACGGTGGTGAATTTGGCATTTGAACTTTGCCTAAAAAGGCACTATATGGGTTGGCAAGAGTCATCCCAGGGATGACAGGTGCAGGCCATTTCTGGCAAAGCATTCCGGTCTGTCGACCATGTCATCCCAGACAGACAGATATTGGATCCCCTTAGAAAGACACCAGAAGCTTAGTCAATTGATGAAGTTAATCAGTTTGAGGTATCATTCTGGGTGATGGCAGGATGCTACTCAGGGCTAGGGTCATACCTGCCTGGACTACAAGATCTAAGAGCTCCTCCATGACTCTTTTCATGTAGTCCAGGGAGGTACATCTCAGGTCATTCACACCAACATGGAAAATGACAGAGTTGTATTTGTACTTGTTATGGAGTGACCTGAGTGCATGCATTATGTGGCAGATCCTATCACCCAACAGGCACCTGACAGTAACTTTCTGCTTGTTTAGCCTGGTGAGTGGGACATCAGTGTGCCTAACTATAGAGTCACCTATGACTAGTTGTTTGGGTACGTTGTTTTGATTTATGGGCTGAGGTTGAGTGGAGCACTGATTTTGTGGACTATGTGTCATTTGGGTAGTGTTGGGGGGTTGGCGGTTGTCTGTGTTTCAGCTTGGGAGGTCTCTGTTGCTTGGGCAGATTTTGATTGAGAACCTCTGTGAATGTGGGTGTGTACTTTATGTTTCTATGTGTGGGTTTTGGTAGTGTGGGTTGGGAAGGACTATGTGTTGAGTGTGGTGTGGTGCAGGTGTTAACCTTCTCCTCTTGACTGTCTAGTCAAGTCTTGGCTGGAGAGAGTTGGGCTATATAGGTGCATCTCTCACAGGTTGTAGTGCTGGGTGGTAGGAGGAGAGGGTTGTCAGTGTACATGAGGCAATTGCTACATTTCCCCAAGATGCCCAGTTTCATCAGCTGGACAGGAAAAAACACCAGGAGCTGACCCATGGACATGCCTGAATAGATGCTTATTAATTTAAATACTAAGAACTGTTTTCCTCTTGACAACTGAGATAATTCGAGTGTTGTAGTAATTTGCAGTTTATTTAGTGCTTACAATGAGTTCTGAGCAAGTGCTGAGCACAAGGAAACAATTTTGAATGCTGAAACTAAAAAAAAATATATTTTATTTGTGTAGAGAAAAATGTTAAAGCCTTTCAAATTATAAACCTTTCCTTCTTCTGTAACTTTAATATAGGCTTGCACCTCCAGTTCCATCCTTCTTGTCAAATACATCTCGCTTAATTGTATTTTCTCTATGCTTTTCCTGTTCCCATTCCCCCTGTTTCTCTGAGTTCCCCTTGGGACATTCAGTATGTGTAAAGGGGCATCTTCTAAATAAAAATCTGTTTCATTTTCATTTGAAAGTTTACAGGAAATGAGTGGGAAAACAAAAGTGTGCTACATGACTCTACAAAACTGACTTATATTTAACAGCTCTATAATACCATAATTTAACTATCAAATTGAAAAGTTTGAATTAGCAATAATTTAGGCAGCTATCAAAACAGCCATTGGGTCATAGCAACTGAAAGTAAAAGGTGATACATAAAATATGCATGGATGTGTATGTGTGTGTGTGTGTGTGTGTGTGTGTGTGTGTGTGTGTGTGTGTGTGTGTGTGTGTGTGTGTGTGTGTGTGTGTGTGTGTGCGTGCGTGTGTGTTTATTTCTGGGGTATGTACATGCATTCATATGCATATGTGTCCACATGCATGTGCAGAAATACCCTCCATGTATCACGGCACAAATCAAGGAAATATTGTTCAGGTTCAGTACAATAATGATTATTTACAGGGAATGGCACTATATTGTTAAAGTATGTGTTCTTGCCTTATAATATGCCTCTCCACAGCTCCAGTTGAAGAAGAGCAGGTCAGGTATTTTAAAATAGCATGCAATATGGTAGACTGGAAAACGAAAACCGACAATTACAAAAGTAAATCCAGAGGGTAATAGAGCCCAAAAAACACTCTGAACATTTAGTGCTTTTGTCTTTTATTTAACAAGGCTTCTTCAGAAAACCAGACAGCATGCATCTCGAACAATTTAAAAGAACCAGATCATGTCAAACGATTCAATTAACCAATCCAAATTCGCAAATGTACATGCATATGTATTAATTATTCTTAAAGATAAAACCACTGTATGACTTCCACTGAGGAATAAAGCACAACAAATTCCAGTAATGGAAGTAACTATCTCTAA
Source organism: Protopterus annectens (assembly GCF_019279795.1). NCBI lineage: Eukaryota > Metazoa > Chordata > Ceratodontiformes > Protopteridae > Protopterus > Protopterus annectens. The sequence goes on along the minus strand of NC_056736.1, from coordinate 238,531,711 downwards.
TAAGCTTTTAGTTTTAATAAACTTATTATGGATAGCATACTATTTAAACCAGGTGATACTGTGGCATTTAGATAAAATTGCCAGTATAACTGCTTATATTCCAATTGTTCTTTCTATACAAAGCATTGCTATTTTTTTCTAATCTCATACATGTGTTTGTATATTCTGTCTCAAAGTTTATGTTCCATTTTACCCATGTAAAGTACTGTGGATTGGCTGCATTTTGCCAAATATATTAATTCTATCATGTTACAATTGAAGTTACCTTTAAGATTAATGTTGAAGTTATAATTTATGGTGTCTGTTTCACATTTAGATATAAATTTACAATATCCACAATGACCATATTTTACCATTTTTCTTGGTTGTTGTGTATTGCATTCATTTGTTGAACAATCTCCAGCTCGTTCTAAGATATTTTTTTAAGGAAGTCACCCACTTATATGTAATTCTTGGTTTACCACATAGAATAATACATATTTCAGTTTGTTTTTAGTATACATCAAATTTTGTAAATTACATCTTTTATGTGTGCACTCTCCATATGTCATAACAAAAGTTAAATTAAAATTATGTTTTCAAAATTGATACTATCCCCTGCTCTGGAATTATAGATAAACTCACTAAACTAGGTATAAATCCCTATGTCACAAGATGGGTTGCCAACTGGCTGATGGACAGAACCCACACTGTGAAAGTAGCAGACTCCAAATCCAACTTCAGACCAGTGACAAGTGGAATACCACAGGGTTCAGTCCTGGGTCCTCTCCTGTTTGGTATCTACTTCTCTGAAGTACAGGCTAACACAGAAGGTCTTTGGCTAATGAAGTCTGCAGATGACTGCAAACTGGGAGCCATAATCGAAGCTGCTAATGATGTGGGTGTCCTACAAAAGGGCCTCACTGAGACAGATGCCTGGTGTCAAAGTCATGACCTGAAGCTCAATGCCAAAAAGTGCATTGTCATCCCCTTTGGTTAAAACTCTGTACCCATGAACTACCACATAGATGGTAGTCTAGTTAACAGTGAAAGTATGATAAGAGACTTTGGGACACAGGTGGACAGTAGTCTCTCCTTTGATAATCACATCACCACAGTGGTCAGGAAATCTTTCTACATGGCACACCTCATCACAAAAAGTTTCTCATTCAGAAAGAAAGATGTCATTGTTCCCCTCTACTCATCACTCATTAGACCCATTATAGAGTACAGCACCCCTTTTGGTATGTACCTCACAAGACATTTACAACAACTGGAGAGGCCACAGAAATACCTCACAAACAGGATTACTGGCCTCAAACAGATACCCTACGCAGACCGTCTCAAAAAACTCCAGCTTTACTCCGTTGCATATCGCCTACTCAGAGGCGATCTCTGCCTAGCATACAAATCTGTGTCAAACCCAGAGCTGTTGGACATGCTCCACTTAAAGAAATCCCAATCCCTCCAAACTACATGCTGTAGGGACGTAAACTTTGTCACCACAATAAAGAGAGCATGCTGGAGGGATAGATTCATGTCCCAGAGACTTCCCATACTCTGGAACAGACTACCTATATATGTCAAACAGAGCTCCTCATTAGCACTCTTCAAGAAAAATCTTGCTGATTGGATGGGAAATAGGAAATTCACCCTGGGGATCACTTCTGCAGCTCTGCTCGACAGGTGCACAGGAAAATAATTTTCTTGGGTGGCGAAAGCCAGGGTACCTTTTTGGCTAGGCTTATATAGGTCCTCGGGCCAATAGCCTAGTACCTACCTATGAACCTATGAACCTATTAATAGGACACTGATTAGCCATTTGCTTGTCTTGTTTCAATATATTTTTACTTATTTCCAGGCTACATGTGGTAGTAGTAGTCTGTGTATTTTCCACCCCTTGTTCTGATGGGCAAGTACATAGTAATACCAGGATAAAAAGACCTTCTTTCCTTTTCATGTCTACTTCTTGTTTAGTGGAATTTATTAAATTAAGTGGATATTCCTCTGGATATATTTTTGGAATAGCATGCAATATCACAGAATAATACCTCTTTTTTAAAATGCTTGTTCTATCTCATAAAATGTTAAACAAAATGTCTCAGCTCAAGTGAAGTGAGTTTTATAGTGCCAAATGTTGCTTTCTGGAATTAGCGTAAAACTGAGACAAACATGCAGCATTCAACATCTGCACGCACACACACACACACACACACACACACACACACACACACACACACACACACACACACACACACGCAAACTTGCAATTAGATGCACATATTCAATTACTGTTATTTAGCAGTTTTTAAAAATACAGAACCTGAAGTATTCATTTATAAATATCAAGAAATTAAAAGTTGATTAAAAATCACAATAAATGAATAAATAAATACATAAATAGATAAATAAATAAATAAATAAGTAAAACTTAAAAACATATAAAAGAAAACTCAACAAAAAGAAAAAAGGCTTTTTTGTTAAGTGCGGTAATGCCACCAGGTTTCACATTATTAACAATTTTGTGGGGTGGAGAGGTTTTGCCTTCAGCATTAGGCCTTAAATTGTACCTTGCTAGTCTGTTGCTTCGCTTTATAGCCTACCCATTTGGAAATTTTGGTCTAGATATCTGATAAGTTAAACAATATGTATACATTTTACTTGGTTTGAAAGATTGTATATACAGAGTGCCACATATCAAT